>NW_026706751.1:0-68953 GCF_029867415.1 Vicia villosa | reverse complement strand
GCATGATCAAAGCCTTCAACAAAAAAGTCAAAAGTCAAGCATACCAAACTGGTGGCTTGGTTGTCAAACGCATCATCTTACCACAAGGTGATCCCAGAGGCAAATGGACTCCCACCTACGAGGGACCATTCATAATCAAGAAAATATTCTCCGGCGGCGCCATGTTGCTTACCACCATGGATGGCGAGGATTTCCCACACCCTGTGAATGCTGACATAGTCAAAAAATACTTCTCTTAAAAAGAAAAAAAAACAGCTCGCTAAGTTGAAAACCTGAAAGGGCAACTTAGGCAAAAATGAGCGTCTCGGTGGATTGAAAACCCGAAAGGGCGGTCCAGGCAAAAATTAGAGACTAAACAAATACTATCCCGGTAGGCTGAAAACCTGAAAGGGCGGCCTAGGCAAAAGTTAGGGAATGAAGCATACAACTGTGTTCCGTTCAGCTGCCTACTCACCATCAAGATTCAACACCTCAAAGACACCGATCAGTCTAATCACTTTCTTCCAACAAGTGAGGGATGAGATGCTCGAAGACAGATTGGCAATAGCAGAGTTGAAACTTGACTGGATCATTTTCACATAGCTATTTATCTTCATAAATATTTTTCAAAACTTTCTGACAGTTTCCTACTTCTAGGATTGTTGTCTCCCTGTGCTAACCCGCCTATCATGGCTCTTTTCAATGCAGCTCTTTCAAAAATCACTATTTTCACTTTTTCTGTTTTAAATGCGTAAGCGTCCCAATGATAATTTTGAATGAACATATGCATTTGAATATGATTGATGTTTACCAGGAAAAACAGGAATGGCATTCAGGAAATGTCCCGATCATCTGGACATCATTCCATCAGAAGGAAATCACCAAGAGAAACGCATTTCTCAGCAAATTCCTCAAAAAGATTTTCTCTTCAAAAGAAGTCTTATTCCCCAGCAGGGTTGTTCCAGATTACTATCTTCAGAAGATGTGATCCCCGCACCCGGACTTGGTCAGATAGTGCATCGGAGGATTATGCATCTTCCTCATTCCCATTTGAAAGGGCATCAGAACTTCCAGTTACCTTTGGTTCCCCAAGCAGTAGTCAAAGATCCTTCAACGGGATACCCGGGTTCTCAAAGAATTTCCCCAGACGAGGGTACTCAAGCAAGACAAAAGATCATCAACGATCACAATACATTCATGTCCAGCTGACTAGTGGGAATTTATTTTTCCAATTAGAAGCTTGACATCACATTCATACATTCATACATTCATACATTCATACATTCACATATTCATACATCATACATCATACATCATGCATCATGCGCATATTCATACACAACATAACATGCATATTTCTCCGGGAATATCTCACATTTACATGCATCATAAACATTGCATATCACTAACTTGATTTTTCAGGTAGGCAGATATCTTCAACAAAGATGTTCTCAATCACATGCCGTGTTCACCTGAATTCCATGAACGGTTCTCTCAGATATAATCAAGCCGAAGATTCATTCTGATCACTTACCAACTCAAAAACAAGCATTGCAGATCTAAAGCAATACCTCAGACGGTTCCAAGAACGATCTAACGTTGCAGATCTAAAGCGATACCTCAGACGGTTCCAAAACGATCTAACATTGCAGATCTAAAGCGATACCTCAGGCGGTTCCAGAACGATCTAACATTGCAGATCTAAAGCGATACCTCAGGCGGCTCCAGAACGATCTAACGTTGCAGATCTAAAGCGATACCTCAGGCGGTTCCAGAACGATCTAACGTTGCAGATCTAAAGCGATACCTCAGACGGTTCCAAAACGATCTAACATTGCAGATCTAAAGCGATACCTCAGACGGTTCCAAAACGATCTAACATTGCAGATCTAAAGCGATACCTCAGACGGTTCCACAATGATCAACTTCCAAAATCTAAATCGGAAAAACTTTGGACAAGTTCCGTAACGATTATCTTCCAAGACTTAAAGCGGTAACCTTGGACGGTTCCGAAATAGTCAACACAAAGACTTTCAAATCCTTCATCAAGATATAATCAATGAATTCATTCTGATGAACAAACATCAACACATTCACCAGGTGGCATATGAAAGCCCATCTCAGGTAGTGTTTCAATCTGCCAACAACATTTCGCAGACGACATTCAAATGCCACTTCCAACATCTCTTCTGATCAAGGTAAGTGCAAATTTTCAGGGCATCTAAATATTCAATCATCTTCTACCTTCAGATTTCAGACAATCTCTTCAGGTTTAAGAAGATTGAATAGGGGCAACTGTTATACCCCAAAATTTGCCCACATATTTTTCAAGGAAACTCCAATCTGAAAATTAAGGGTCTCATATAATCATGGATTTTTATTTCAACAAATATCCTAACATATGAAACACTTAGTTTTTAGAATTTTTCGTATACAGTAATTTGGCCTGCAGTTGAATTTATTCTTACGCAAACGCCAAATACTGTTTATTACTTCACACATGCTATTTATTTATTTACAGATAAATGGTACTGACACAATTGGTACAGAGTTAAATCTTTTTGCAGGCGCAGAATCAGGAAACTCAGACTGTACTGGTAACAAGTAGATTATTACTATCTTTTGTTTCCCACTAATTTTTGTACTATATTCCATTATTTTCAAAAATCTTTCAAATCTCTTTTTCAAAAATCAAATCTCTCTTTTTTCCAACACTATCATACACTTTCTTTCAAATCTTACTTTCACTCAAATTTTCCTTTTGTACGGAATCACATCATTCCCCAACGTCTCTATCCTTCTTTCCATTCTATAAATACCTCTCATTTCCTTCCATAAAATCTCACATCAAATTCCAACTCATCTTTCAAATTCCTACCTCATATCTATTTTCTCTTCTTCCCTAACAAGAATGGCAAAATGGATAGAGACACTGTTTCTTACAGTCATCACCATTGCTACGGTGATCATGACTTTCTTCTGCCTGCATAGTCCTGAAGAGTGTGGACCTGCAATGGTTGCACTCCCAATCATCTACATGTTATTGTTCATAGCATGGGTCATTAATCGTCATTCTTAAAATTTGTCGTATTTCTTATTTCTTAAATGTACCGTTTATTCGTCGTACTGTTCAATATAGTATGTGATATTTGTACTGTCAGTATTAAATGTTGTACTATTTGTCATAATATTGCTTAATTACTAAGATAATATTTTGTGTGTTTTCTGCCAGTCAAATATTCCTATTTCTGTGCATTAAATGATTTTCAGGGTTATTATCGGTAATTTTGCCCGCATACCGTAAATATTAGTTATTTATTATGTCTGTGTTTTTCTAACAAGTCATGTAAATAAACTTTCATTTTTCACATAAAACAAAAACAAAAAACAACAAAAAAGAAAATTAACTTTGACTGTTGATTTTTCACTCTAACTGCTACATCAATACCTGAACAGTCAGTCGACAGCCAAACTGCTGGCAGTACAATTCTCAGTGTTTTGTACCATCAATCAAATCAATCTTTCACAATTCAAAATTCCAAGATTTTTGTTCTAGAAGTCTTCTGAATATCAAGCGATTAGCAGAGACTCAACACTGCACAAAAATCAGGTACGCTTAACTATCTCCTACACAAACAGTCCCTAATCAGGGTTTTTCTTGTTTTTACAGGAGCAACAAGTTTTTGAGAGCTCAAATGGATTTCATACACATCCATATATCTCAAAGTACCATCATACAAATTTTCAAACTTCAATTCACTCAGACGCACCGTCAGCAGCTCAAACAGTCAACAGACGACCCGTTTGACCAAAAAAGTCAACAGACAGTCAAAAATGAAATTTTTTGTCAAAGTCCATATTTTGTCAAAGGATTCATCATTTGATCATTGGATGATCATAATTCATCAAGGAAAGATCAAAAATCAACAAAACCCTAAGATTCAAAATTAGGGTTTTTGCCTGGAAAGTCAACTCAACTTTGACTGATCATAACTCTCTCATCCTTCATCCAAAAAATTCAAACCAAAGCTTGTTTTGAAGGAAATTCAATTATCTTTCAAATGCCATTGATCCCATGGTCATTGGATTCACCATTTGAAAAATATGACCAAAGACATTACAGGTCATTTTCAAAGTCAACAAAAAGACACTTTTTTCAAAAGGACACACAAGGAGCTTCAAAAATCATTTTGACATGAGACCAAAGACATTGGTTAGAGGACTCTTTGAGGTTTCCAAAAAGTGCAAGATCTCCTTCATATGACAAAAATTGAGGGATTTACACCTTGTTGAAGTTGGCTAAATTTTGGGAAAATGCATGAAACCAACATTGTTCAAAATTGCATTTTTTCCAAAAGGGGCCAAGTTTTCAGCATTCAAACATCATTTCCATGTTACTATGGGCCTCCCACGACCAAGACTAAGCCCATACCTTTTTTATCCATTTTTTGCATGATTTTATCTTACTTTAAGATTAAAATTAAAAGGAAAATGCATGGATAATGGTAGCTTAACTTCCAAGCATGACTCACCCCTAAGGAATCTTCATCTTCTGCAGAGAATTGAAGGGCAAGGCAGGTGCATTGAAGGAGGGCAAGACTTGGTCAAGTTTTCAAAGGTTTTTAATATTAAAAAACCAAAGTTTCAACAAAGGCAACTAGCTGCAAGTTAGCTTCAATTCTAAGCACACATAGCTTATAAATAAGCTATCTTAGTTCAGTAACAAGAGGGACACGAATTCAGAGCTATGCTTATGCTTGTACCATGCTTGTAACACTTTAAAAATTTCAAGGAAATTCAAAATTCGAATTCTGAGTTTAATCCATTTTCAATACAAACTAAACACTTAAACACTTTCCTCAAGCATTACTGAACATATCTCAATCATTTCCAAGTCTTGAAACCTCATAAATCGAGCTACCTAGGCCACGGTTTGTTCAAACTAAAATCAACTTATATCTCATCATTCACGCACATTTAACAAGATGTAGATGCATAATTGTGTTTGGTTTGAAGCTCTGGTCGTTTCTGGAGCTTCAATTGGACTTTAATGGTTGTTTGTGTCATATACCATTTTAGGGTTTGCTTAGTTCAAAATTAGGGTTTTTCATTAGGGCCAAAATTAAGCAAAATTAAGGACATGGTTACATTCAGTGGAACAAGACGAATTCAATGGTGCCATCGCGCCTGATTTTTATGCTTGTTTACCCCTATTCGTTATTTTGCAGATTTAGGGTTCACTTACAATAGCGCTTTTTTACAAAAGCGCTGTTAAAAGCCTTGTCTGAAGGTTGAAGACGAAGACGTGTCTTCCTCCCATTGGTTCAGCAGCGCGCGTACTTTTTTAAACTTTACACTAATCAAGTGCTTTGCAGGTGTAGCTTTTACCACGTGCCTCAATTTCTGGACCATCTGATCTCATTTAATGAGTCATCCAACGCTTCAGATCATGCATGCACACCATACTCCCTCAATCCAACCACACAGGATCAGTATCCTTTTATTTTCTATTTTATTTTCTATTTTATTTTAATTTCTTTGTTAAATTAATTAAAAATAGTTTTAAAAATCCAAAAAATACACAAAAAATATTTTTAGACTTCTAAAATAATATATTATTTTCTGAAATAAAAATATTTTATTTTCTTCAAAATTTTAATATTTTTGCATAATTAATTAGTATATATTTATATATTTGCTTTTTAATTATTCTAACCAATCAAAAAATCATAAAAAAAATTGTTCTTTGTGTTAAATATTGTTTATATATTATAAACTAATTTTGTACATATTTTGAATAATTTTCTTTTTAAGTTTTAATTATTTGTATAATTATTTGCATAATTATGTTTTAATTAACTTAAATCAATTTCAAATCAATTTCCAAAAATTCCAAAAAAATTAGTTTTGTTTTAAAATTAATTAACAAATATTTTGTACATATTTTAAACTTAATTTCTAGGTTTAAATCTATTTTCATCTTTTTTCTTCATTTTAATTTAATTAATCATGCATTAATTATAATTAAAACCAATCATAAAAATTCCAAAAACATGCCTTTTATGTTTCTTGCAATTTAAAATTCCTAGATAAATGTATAGGATGTCAAATTCATGTAAATAGGCTAGTTTACATTTCCCGCACAATCGATGTAATAGCGTAGATTTACTTTCCGCACTTTACATTTCCGCACTTTAATTTCCAGCAAATATAAACTGCGTGTATGTCAAAGATAAAATTGAACCGTTAGATCACTAACTTCAAAGATAAATATCTGAATCCAATCACAATCACATTTGCACCTCTTCAGGTAATCCTTTTTCATTCTTTCAAAATCAAAGTCAAATTCTACTGTTTTGAGTACAAAATCGAACCTTGCTTTTATATCCGGTAAAAGGATAGATTTTTAAAGGAAATAGGATAAAGACCTTACAACTCAGGGTAGACCTCCTAGTTTGCTTGCTCAAATCAAAACAAACAAAATTCTCATACACTGTTGATTTTTCAAAACTTTCAAAAAAAGACAATACTTTGTATACATCCAAACACGGGTTATTACAAAGTTAACGTTCTTTTCAAAACATCTTTCGAAAGATAAACAAGCATTTTGTATACATCCACACACGGATCATTACAAAATTCAATTTACAAAGGTATTTGAAACCACATATGAGCAATTTCAGAGCAATTGAAAAGTGATCGAAAAACAAGTGAGCTAAGCAAACTTAAGAGCCCATGGATAACCATGGATACAAAGGGTGCTAACACCTTCCCTTTGTATAACCTACCCCCTTACCCAGAATTTCTTAAAGGTCTTTTTTCTGTTTCTTTTATAAACCTTTCCTTAATTGGATAAAATAAAAGGTCGGTGGCGACTCTGTGATATTTTCAAAAAATGCGAAAGCATTAAGCGACAAAAAAGAGTCAGTTCACGTATCTCTACAGATCAGAGGTATGGCCCGGTATTAAAAAAAATCGGAGGTCCACATAAAGGATTCAATATTATAGGAACAAAATGGGTTTTCAGAAACAAGCTGAGTGAGAAAGGTGAAGTGGTAAGAAACAAAGCCAGACTGGTGGCTCAGGGTTATAGTCAGTAAGAAGGGATTGACTATACAGAAACCTTTGCACCAGTGGCCAGGTTAGAATCTATTCGTCTATTAATTTCTTTTGCCACTCAACACAACATCACTCTTTATCAGATGGATGTTAAGAGTGCCTTCTTAAATGGTTACATAGATGAAGAAGTTTATGTCCATCAACCTCCTGGTTTTGAAGACTCCATGTCTCCAAATCATGTTTTTAAATTAAAGAAATCATTATACGGATTGAAACAAGCTCCTAGAGCTTGGTATGAACGTTTGAGTTCTTTCCTTCTGGAAAATGGTTTCCCTAGAGGAAAAGTGGACACTACTCTCTTCTGTAAAACATTTAAAAAGGATATTTTAATTTGTCAAATATATGTTGATGATATTATCTTTGGAACATCTAATGCTACACTTGGAAAGGAGTTTGCTGAGTCTATGCAGGCTGAATTTGAAATGAGCATGATGGGAGAACTCAAATATTTCCTTGGGATTCAAATCAACCAAACTTCTGATGGAACCTATGTTCATCAAACGAAGTATGTGAAAGAACTTCTGAAGAAGTTTAATCTTTCTGAAAGTAAAGAAGCCAAAACTCCTATGCATCCAACATGTGTCCTAGGTAAGGATGAGGTAAGTAAGAAGGTAGATCAGAAGTTGTACAGAGGTATGATTGGATCTCTTCTATATCTAACTGCTTCTAGACCTGACATTCTCTTCAGTGTCTGTTTGTGTGCTAGATTCCAATCAGATCCGAGAGAATCTCATTTAACTGCGGTTAAGAGAATTCTGAGGTATCTGAAAGGTACTACTAATGTTGGTTTAGTTTACAGAAGATCCAAAGATTACAACTTAGTAGGATTCTGTGATGCTGACTATGCTGGAGATAGAATAGAAAGGAAGAGTACTTCTGGAAGTTGTCAATTTCTTGGAAGTCACCTGATCTCATGGTACAGCAAGAAGCAAGCTACTATTGCCCTCTCAACAACAGAAGCAGAATATGTTGCAGCTGCTGGATGTAGCACACAAATGCTCTGGATGAGAAGTCAGCTAGAAGATTATCAGATATATGAGAGTAACATTCCTATTTTCTGTGATAATACTTCTGCTATATGTTTATCTAAGAATCCTATCTTACATTCAAAAGCTAAACATATTGAGATTAAACATCATTTCATAAGGGACTATGTTCAGAAGGGTGTTATATCTATAAACTTTGTGGATACAGACCATCAATGGGCTGATATCTTTACAAAACCCCTTGCTGAAGATAGGTTTAAGTTCATTCTGAAGAATATCAGTATGGATTTATGCCCAGAATGAGAAGATGAGAAGATCTTATGTATGAGTATCTTCTGAAATGAGATTGGATTAGTCTTTTATAAGAAGTTCTGATTATGATCAATTAGAAGTTGTGATTCTGTTATTACTAACGTTTCATTGTCTAAAGTTGATTCAGAATCTCTTTAAAAGTAAAACAGTTGTAACTGGCTATCCAGATGGTAAACACGTGTTCACTATTTCTGGACAAGCGTGCGTGCAGTTGAGGGGACGCCTACTTAGGTAACTGTGCTAATCACTTCTTTTGTCATTATTATCTCTCCTCACGTTATGTAACATTAAATGCCATTCATCATTTCAGTTTCTTTTTATACTCTTCAAACGTTTCTTTTCCCTCTTATATTTCTCTCTCTTGCATTCAGTTTCCTTTTCGCTCTCTCTCTCTGCATTCATATCATAAACCCTAGCAGTTTTCACTATCTGCAACTTCATCATGAATCCCTCGTCAAGTTCTGCAAATCAAGAAACTGATCGTAAACAAAAGAGAAAGGCAACTGATGAACCAGAAATCAAACCAAAAAGAGTAAGGATCACCTATGACCCTCTCAAGGTGAATCCCTTTGAAGCTATGATGTCTGGAAACTACTCTAGACGTGTGTATCAACCCCTTGATGGTATCCCTCAATCACCTTCCTCTTCACATACTTCCACCACCTCTTCCTCTTCTTTCACCTCTCTGGAACCACCATCATCACCATCTAATACCCTTTCTCCTGCAACCCATTCCACAGATATCTCCTCATCTCTCTCACACCCTTTTCCCACCAGAACACCTAACCCCTACAGTTTTGTGTTTCCCGACTCCATGTTCACTGTCAACCCTCCAACACCTACCACTCAATCATTTCTAGAGCTTTTACATTCTGATGTAAATAGCTGGTTGGAGATTCTGGGTGCTGCTCACCTTAATCATCTGGATGAGTATGCCACCTGCAACCTCTGGGAAGCCTTTCGCCAGGATTTTCTGGTTAGGGCTACGGATGTCCAGAGAATGATCATGACTGAAGCACCTGGGGCTCGTGGTCGTCTCTTGGAAGTTGGTGAAAGCAGCTATCACCATCTCATCAGGAACAGAAGAGTTCTTGAAGAGAGGATACCTGCAGATGAGATGGAAGAAGAAAATCTCTGCAGAGACATCGTGTTTTGGAGACCATGGTACCCTGTGTTGACTGGAGATTTTCAGTGGCTGTTTGATTGGTTCAGAATGAACCATTCTAAAAGTGCTCCTCACATGGTCTTTCCAGAAGTGGTTTATCCAGCTGAAGTTGCTGGTCCTACTCCTCCAACAAACCTAGCAGCTATTCTTCAGGCGTTGGAAGTTGGAGCTTCTGTGTTGCCTGAACCAGAATATGCTGAGGCTGCTCCTGAGTCAGACTCAGATGTTGAGATGGAAGGTACAGAAGCTGAAGACCTTCCAGAAGATCGTCCTGCTGAGATTGCTGTCCCTGTTGGCAGAAGTTCTGGTGTTTCTTCTTCTGGTGAACCCTCAGCTCTGATGAAGACCTTGGAAGCTCTGCATCAGAATCAAGCTATGCTGGCTTCTCGTTTGGACGCGCAAGAAGCAGCCAATGCTGAGTTTCGCTCCTTCATGGCAAGGCAAACTACAAGCACTGACGGGGTTCATGACATTCTGGCGCAGATTTTGTCTAGGCTAGGGTCTTAGTCTTTAGTCTTTGTAGTTTTCTTTCCTTGATTGCATCTGCTTATTCTGCATACATCTTTTGTAACTCTGTTTGCTTAATCGATGAAAAGTTTGATTCTGTTGTCGTTTTCTACATCTGAATCTTTTATATTCTTTTTGATGTTATGACAAAAAGGGGGAGAAAATATATGATAAATGATCTGATTAATATTATCAGTTACCGGGTAAAAAGGCCCCACATTACTAACAGAACTTGCAAAGTTCTATGCTTTAAGTTGTGTTGTTGCAGGAATTGAAGATTCAAGATCAACATTAGAAGCAACAAGATGAATCAAGTTCTTGGATTCTTGAAGCAAGCTGAGTGCTATGAAGCTTCAGAATCAGAATCAGATGCAAGAAGGAAGAATGTTCAGATATTCTGATGATAGAATATGATCTGAAACATTATGTCTATTTATTCTGACACATTTTATATGGCTCTGATACATATTATGTGTTCTGAAACATATTCTATGTTCTGACTCATTCATGCTGACTTTTGTCGTTTAGTTTTGTTCTGTAACATTTCAGGATGTAGAGATGCTCTGATGATGCTCTGGTACATTCAACAATGTTCTGATACAATCTAGCATGAAGTGATGAAAGAAGAAATTTAAGCTCTGAAGCTGTCCAAATGGAAGCAAGAATCAGAAGCTGTGGATGTTCTGAAGATCTAAAGAAATTCAAGTTCTGAAGCTGTCCGATGGAAGCAGAAGTCAGAAGTTGTGAATGTTCTGAAGATCAAAGAAATTCAAGTTCTGAAGCTGTCCGATGGAAGCAGGAATCAGAAGCTGTGATTGTTCTGAGGATCTAAAGAAATTCAATGTTCTGAAGCTGTCCTATGGAAGCAGAAATCAGAAGTCATGAATGTTCTGAAGATCAAGCACTGTGAACGTCTCTACTGAAATACTCAGGGAAGTCTTTTATTTATAAAATTCTTCTAGTATTAATTTCAGGGGGAGATTATTCATCTCAGGGGGAGACATATTCACATGCTTATGCTATAGCTGTGTAAATTGTCTTTAGCCGTCTGCTCTTTCTGATCGCAAATTCATATCATTTATATATGTTTTTGTCATCATCAAAAAGGGGGAGATTGTTAGAACAAGAATTGTTCTGATCAATATTCTTAGTTTTGATGATAACAAGGATATGAATTTTGTTTGAGATAATGTGGTACTCTAATACATTGCAATTTCCCTTTCAGGAAATATATAAAGAGTATGCACAAATCAGCGCTCAGAAGCTTTGACTCAGAAGGTTCAGCATGCAACATCAGAACATGGTCTGGCAAGACATCAGAAGATGGTCAAGGCAGAATCAGAACATGGGTCTATGGAAGCATCAGAAGAACTTGAGATCAGAAGCAGAAGCACTGAAGTTCTCATGGTATCACGCTCAGAAGCACTTCAAGGTCAGAAGACAAGAAGATGCTATGCACCAAGCTGTTTGACTCTGATGATATTCAAATGTTGAAGTCACAAACATCAGATCAGAAGAAAGTACAGGTGGAAGGCTACGCTGACTGACAAAAGGAACGTTGGAAGCTATTAAAGGCAACGTCAGTAGACACAGCGTGAACAAGGCTCGAGGTAGTTGACAAAAGCGTGAAACATTAAATGCAATGTTGTACGGAATACGCAAAGCATTAAATGCTCCCAACGGTCATCTTCTCAAGTGCCTATAAATATGAAGTTCTGATGAGAAGCAAGGTTAACAATTCTGAAAGAACTTACTCTGAAAAACTTGCTGAAACGCTGTTCAACTAAAAGCTCAGAAACTTCATCTTCATCAAAGCTCACTACATTGCTGTTGTAATATATTAGTGAGATTAAGCTTAAACGTTAAGAGAAATATCACTGTTGTGATTATAGCTTTTCAGAAGCATTTGTAATACTCTTAGAATTGATTACATTAATTTGTAAGTAACTAGAGTGATCAAGTGTTGATCAGGATACTCTAGGAAGTCTTAGCTTGTGTCTAAGCAGTTGTAATTAGAGTGATCACGTGGTGGTCAGGATACTCTAAGAAAGTCTTAGCTTGTGTCTAAGCATTTGTTCCTAGAGTGATCAGGTTGTGATCAGGATACTCTAGAAGACTTAGTCGAGGGCTAAGTGGAAAACCATTGTAATCTGTTGCGATTAGTGGATTAAATCCTCAGGTGAGGTAAATCACTCTGTGGGGGTGGACTGGAGTAGTTTAGTTAACAACGAACCAGGATAAAAATAACTGTGCAATTTGTTTTTATCGTTCAAGTTTTTAAGACTACACTTATTCAAACCCCCCCTTTCTAAGTGTTTTTCTATCCTTCACTATAGTGCCATTTGCTTCAACTTGATTGATGTGTGCTGAAGCTCCTCGACCAAAATTTGGAGGATATCCATGCTTCTTGTAACAATTATCAATTATGTGCCCATTTTTGCCACAGTGAGTTCACACTTTGAAGTTACCTCTACCTCTACCATTTCCAGTTCCACTGCTCGATCCTCTATTAGATCCACTATTACCTCTTCCTCTTCCAGCTTGTTTGGAACTGTCAACAACATTTACCATTCTAGTTCCATTTCCAGTGATTCCAGTTAGTGTAACTTCTGCTCCACATATTTTCCTCTCTTATTGGAGTACCATAGAAAACACTTTATTTATTTGAGGTAGTGGATCCATGAGTAGTACCTGAGAAACAACTCCATGGAACTCTTCATTCAGACCAATTAGGAACTGTATTATGCGATCTTCAGCTCTAAAACTCCTACTATTCCTCATGGCAAGACAGGCGCAGGTCACAGGGCATGTGCAGTTTGGCATTGGCCTGTATTGATCCAGCTCCTCCCATAAGCTTCTCAATTCTGTGAAGTAGTCAGAGATCTTTTTGCTTCCTTGCTTCAAATTAGAGATCTCTTGATACAATTGTGCAACCCGAATCTTGTCACCTCTCATAAATCGATCTCTAAGATCGTTCCACACGTCTACAACATTTTCAATAAACACCACACTTTGAGCAATGGAAGGTGTTATTGAATTAACAATCCACGTATGGACAAGATTGTTGCATCTTTGCCATGCAACGTAATTGAGATCATTACTATCAGGCACCTCAATTGTTCCATCAACAAACTGAAATTTATTCTTCATTGCTAGGGCTCTTCTCATCTTCATAGACCAAGCATGGTAGTTTTCTCTAGACAAAGCTGGAGTAACACAAACCGTTGAAGGATTTTCAGAAGGATGAATATAATATGGATCGATTTGATCCTGCATTTGATTATTGCTACTCTTTCTCCCAGCCATCGTGATGGTGACGATGATGAATCAAAGAATCAAGAACAACGAAAAATCAATCGATACAAAACGAATGATGAATCAAAAGAGCAAAAACTGAAGTTTGCGCGACGATTGCAGCAGAAACAGAACAGGATTATCCTGCTCTGATACCATCTAAGCAAGTGCAAAACTCCATTGAAGGAGAAGAAGAAAATCACAGTTACACGTAGAAGAAAGAAAGAGCAGAGAGAAAGAGAGAGTAAAGCTATAATCTTGATTCAATGAATGAATGAGTTAGTTACAAAGCCTTAACTATATAAAACAAACTGTAACTAACAAATAGAGTGTATGATCACATGTAAGGTGGTGTAAAATAAGCTACGTGGACATTCATGTATAGCATGCAGATAAACTCATGCAACGTGTACTATTTCCTTCATTCAGCTTTATGATCTTCATCTGTTAATAGGGATTAACATCAATACATAGCTTTATGTGTTCTTCACTAGTTCATCTAATAATTCTAATTATAATTCTAATTGTAAGCTAATATTTAAGTCTTGATGTAAGAACAACTTATTCATGGATTGGAATCCATCCTATGGGAACTCATCTGAAATGTAGTGTCATCGTTCCTTCAACCTTCCTTTCAATTATAATCTTGTTCATGCAATCCCTTCTCTTATTTATATATGTGAGATAGATGAAATCTAAAATGTCTAATTTTAGCTAAAAAATTAAGGCAAAGGGTCCTAATATTCCAAGGGACAAGCTTAGGCTCATGGGCAGCAAAAAGAACAAAAGAATAGTTTGTTTACGGTCAATACTACTACAAAAAGTGCTTTTAATCTCGAACGAGAAATGTATTTTATCTCGGCTAAAGAAGCAAGGTAACGAAAGGCATCATGAAAAATAATGACTTAACACATCGGTTTTTAAAACACCGAAGGATAAATTTATTTGCGCATCGGTTCGAACCTCATTATCTGCACTCTTGTTATTTACAAAACAATTGCTTCATAGATCTCGGTTAATCAATAAAACTGAGGGGTAAGATTAATTTTTTTTTATAAAATAACTCGTTACATTGTTTACACAGAATATTACTAAATTAATTTACTTACAAACTACATTGTTTACCCAAAACATTAAAATAAAAATTACTTTGTCCATAAAGATCATATGTTGGTTATGCAATTCATTAATATTCTGGGCAAGGTCAAATGTTGGATGTCATTATAGTCTCAATTGCTTTTTTATGCATTTGTTTCTAATTTACACAAAAAAATGGTTAGATTAATAAATGATTTTCTGCTCAAATAAATATTTAAGAACACAAACCTTAAACCCAAATAGTTTTCTGTTCTTGCAATCCATCATAGAGAACTCTTCATAGAAAATACTCTTGCAAACATTAATGATGTTGCAAGCGCTTCATGATGTTTCATTATCAATTTTAGATATCAGAATGCTTTTATAATGAAAGTTTTTTAGGTTTCACGCAGATCACTAATGAGACTGTCTTAAACGTTAATACTCATGAAATGGACGATACAGATTTGTTTAAGAACGATGATCAATATCCTCCATTATAATGTTAAATTATACCCTCGATTTTGTTCAAAACCGAGCTGAAAAAGCTTCTTTTTTTTTACAATACATTATTTACACAGAATATTAAAACACAACATTATAACAAATCCAGATTCTTGGAGAACAACAAATCTTTGTTGTAAGGAGTTATTTACTCCAAACATTGGAAATGGTTATATGGATTGAATGCGTCCAACTTCTAAATGAGTTATTTATTCCAACCATTGAAAAATATTTTTCTACACTTACAATCCACCGTAGAGAACATTGATTGATTATATTGAAAGGTTATTCCAAAAATGTTTTGTTCAAGATAGAAGAAAATTAAGTATTTAGTTTGGGGAAGCTACATATAAATTAGGATTAGGGTAAAATATGTTTAACGAGTGTTTTTATAGTAAAATATGATTTATTTTATTCATCAGTTATTAAGGAAACCGACGGGATATATCATTTAATTTGCAAATAAAAAATATAAGAAAAACTGAGGTAATAAGTGGATTGTCCCTTCGATTATTAAAAAAATCGAGGTAATATGTGATTTTTATTTCTAAAAAAAAAAGAAAGCATGGTGCGCATTGGAATCATATCACTAGAGTCTAGAATAGCAATGATTATCCATATTCAAAACGTAACGTATTTTTTCAAGCTTCTTAAGTTTCAAGATTTCATTATCTTGCAATCCATCCCAAAGAAAGGTTTTTGAATTGTTTCTCCCCTCAGTTTTAAGAAAATTTGAGGTAAGATGTGATTTTATTTCTAAAACTTGGTGTGCATTAAAATCATATCACTAGAATAGCAATGATCATCCATATTCAAAACGTAACGTATCTTTTGGATAATCAAGGAGGCGTTTAAGCTTCCTATTCTCCATTATTTAAACATTATTCTTACTTTCAACGTCTAATTTCCATCTACTTGTGTCTTCAAACCTAGTTTCAAAATATTTTCTTTTATTAAAAAATGGATGAAAATCTTTTGTTCGTTGTCAATAAAAAGTTTGTTGATTTCGATGATTTGAAACACAAAAGTTTTGATTTAAAGAAAAATATTTCCAAACAAAATTTGAATGGTTACTTTGACATTCTTCATGGATCCATCTACATTAATCTTGTTAAAGAGTTCTAGTTAAATGCCTTTGTTGTCAATGATGTTGATTTAATCCAGTCATATGCCAATGGCTCTTCAATCACCATTATTCCATTACTTATTGTTCAGACAATAAACTGTGAAGAGAAAGATAGTTGCGTTGAACATTATAGATTCAACAATAAACTGTGAAGAGAAAGATAGTTGCGTTGAACATTATAGATTCAACAATGTCTACTCAACCCACCTTTGCTGAATTTATGTCAACTACGATAAACACACCAGTCCTGCTACTCTAGTCCCAATTGCAAAAGTTTGATATCAACTTCTTGTGTCAAATCTTCGTCCAAGAGAGAAACAACTAGAAACTCTTACTTGGGATGATAAACATCTCATGTACTTCCTTACCTACAACGTTAAACTTAATCTTCCTCTTACCATTTTTAACTTCTTAGAGGAAATGATAATCATCTCTCGAGAGAAAATGACTTTCCTCATATCATATTGAAGAGTTCTTTCTGAATTTTTTTTTTTGAATTAGAGATAGTCAATATGGATAATGTTGAAGTTGAGTGGAATCAGAAGTTTGAATAAGTGAAATAGTTATTTATTGTCCAACTTTTTAATAATTCGTAATTGATTATCAATAAAATATTCTTTCTTATTATTGCCTATTCTTTTTTATTAATAACAAAGATGTTGAGAATCACTAATTAACAAAGGAAAAAAAATGAAGAAAAAAAGGTAGCTAAAAAGACCCCATGTGAGAAATTATTGAAAAAATTTAAATGCAGTAAATGAGATTCGAAGCGAGATCTTTTATAACTATATTTCCTTGGTTTTCCCTAAAACCCGTGAAGATAGACTTTTTTTTTATGGACAAAACATGACGCTCACTTATAGATATGTTACCCCAATTTTTAAGAAAACCGAAGTAAAAGATTTTTTTTTAAAAAAAATCAAACATGACGTTTTCAGGACCTATACTCTTGATTTTTAGTATGTTCGAGATAAAAGTTTCGTCATATAAAAAGTGTTATTTGTAGTAGTACAAAAATTATCTCGTTTCTACATGAGACTTTTTTTCAACAAAAATTATCACCCTCAATAAAAAAATCTTAAATCAAATATCATCTAAAATTTATATTTCTAGGTTTTAATTTTCATACTACAAAAAAAAAAAAATTTGAATCATAAAGAAAATATGAATTGTGACTTTATTTTTTCTTTTTCAATAGATTTTTCATCATTTTAAAATTATCTGTTAGCATTTTGTTTTAAATTATCTAGTGTGTGTCATATTATCTAACTCTATACAAAAAGAAAACGCTTTCTAACTATCAACCATATAAAATCATTTTCTCAATATTCTTTTCTTTATCACCACCGGTCGAACACTGATCCTCCCTATCAAATTTAGTAACAATCACCACTGAACCAACTAATAATTGGTATATAAGGCTCAATATTTAATCTAAATGATTATGGAAAGCATTCGATTTGGTGACTTTGGTATCTTTAATGTTTGAAAAATAAATAAATGATTAAAATAAGATAGATGAATAACTATGACTTTCAATTGCACTAAAGTTACCAGTCACTAAATATGAAGTCACTCAATTCTTTTCCCTGTTTTAACTAAGCCTATTTTTCTTGTCCTATAAATGATTGTAGTAGTAATTTAAATATTTATTGCACGCAATTTAACTTTAAATTATTATTTTGTTCCCTTTTAATATCCAATCTATGGTGTTGATTTCAAAACTTGCAGAAAAAAGTTTGGCGAAAACACATTGGATTTGTCCAATCCACTCAGTGCTGGATTGGGATGCCTTTGGTGACTGTGTCTCTTTCTCTCGCTAACAAAGCCTTCTCACTCATCTAAATAATTAATTAGATTAATTTATGTATATCATTTATAGCCAAAAGTTTCCAAAGGTACCTAAAAGTAAAGGCACCCAATCCAGCACTGGTTAATCTGGCTCTACTTCGAACTATGACTCTGTCAAAAATTTCTATCCTTTGCCTCAGACTCTCAATTAACCAACAAGAGTAAGGTAATTAGTGAAGAAGATTAGGTTTCTGCAACTGGTAGAAGTGAGGAGCAGCCTCCAATAGCCATGAGGGATCTATTGTCATCACATTGCGCATATATTTCCGATCAGTTGATACTAGAGAATTGAATATAACCCACTTTGGATTTACTCTGCAAAATAACATCATTTTTAATTGACAGTGAATAAACCACGCACAATAGATAGAGTTTTCACAAACTCGGTTTTTCTTACTACCTGAATAGCACTGACGATGGGTGAATATATACTTCTTCTGATCCTCTTAGCGTCTTGTACATCCCATCAGGACTGTATGGCTTTTAAAAAAGCACAGAAATAGATAAATATTAGTGAAGTTAAATTATTTTGTTTCGTGAAAAAGGTAATATACAATAATGAATCAAAAAGAAAATACAGCATACTGATATCTCGGGATGTACTCACCTCAAGACGACATGCATTAGCAAAAAAGCCAGCAGTAACCGCTTTCTTAACAACCTGCATATCACTGTCGCAAGATTTTAAGACTAAGCCTATCCTCTGTGCAATTCTTCTGAGTTGTTCTCTAACTTCAACAACCTTTTTCTGTGCAATTTAAACACCCGTGTCAACGTGAATTGGTGGAAACTGAACTGAAAAGGACAAATGGAAATGGCTACAATGTGCGTAATCGCTGAATACATACACACCATGGCATGGTAGTTCACAAAATGCTTGTGACACCACTGTGATGATTTCCGAGACAGATGAAAACCTTTATAGACATTTAGAAATGTTACATGGTCACCCTGTATAAATTATTAAAAGATCACTTAATTATAAATTTAAAGAAAAAAAACAGTTCATACAGCAATTGCGATAGAAAAACACTTGTACTGCACAGTAGAAAAGCTGATGATTGAAGAATCATTAAAAGTTTGACGAAGAAATAATGCAGAGGAAGTTACATTACATGTATAAACCGAAAAAGTGAGTAAACCTTGTGTGGGAGAGAGGAGAATGAAAACAGAAAAATTAACCTAGAGTACCTCGGCAGCAGCAAATCTCAATTTTGCTTCATCTGATTCCTTTTGTATCCCTCTCCCTGAGATCCAGATAGACTGTATGCATAGATAAATTGAAACTGAGATCAACTGCTCTATTACTACATTTACGTTCAGCTATGTTTCTTTGATGCTGTCCAGATAGATTTCATTTTACATTCCAATCCTCAACATGAAAACTGAAAATTTCTTTCAAAACAAAATTATTCATGACTAGAGCAAAAAACTTTACTTGGACGGAAAGTGCCGCAGCAATTGTGATTATTTCCTCTGAGCATTCGAGTTGACTAGAAGCTATTATCATTTTTGAGATCATAGGCTCCTGGAAAAATACATTACATTAATCAGACATTAGTAAAGTTGTATGAAATGCAAGATAGAGTACCGCATAAGACTCTATAATCGGATTTTTGATTTATCTTTTAAAGGAAAAAGAATGAAAACATGATTTTAATGGTATCCATAACATACAAGTGGAATTTCTGCAATTTGAAATCCAGTTGGTGAAGTAAGCTTGGCATCATCATCCAAGATTGCAAGTGAGTAGAGAACTTCCAGTGCTCGGATCATTGATTCAGGTGATGGAGATGCTGGCCAGTCAAATCCCAATATATTATCAATTCCCAAAGCCTTTAACTGTAATCATAAAAAAAAGGGTTCAAATCAAACCTCATCTTTTTCTATCTCCTGTTAATCTTGACAATTTTAGTCATGAATTATCATAAAGGGAGCAGATGCATGCACTTCTAACTACACTTTCTGAAATTTGAATAAAATCATGATAAATCTTCTATCATTGATGTAACTAATTAATCAGTGGTCATCATTTGCATTGATCATAAAAATACTGGAGAAAAATAAATAACCAGTGATGGCAGTGTGGGCAGTGCCACCGTAAGAAAAAAACTGGTCTTATAAAAAATAGTTGAATTGAAATTATTCCATAATAATAACAGACCTGGATTACACAGGAGACAAGATTAGATCTCTGTATCTCTGGAATTCCTTCAATAGACATGTGGCTAAGAAAATATTCTTCTGTGTATAGCCTGGTTACAATCATGTGAACAATAAATGGTAAGAAGATAATTGTCGCTGTTAACATCATGACAAAATACAAATTGCAATTTTAATATTTGTTCCTATCAGAATCTCTGTTTATAAACATCCATATACAGGGTAAGGCTTCAGAGTGGACTGGATATAATATCCTCTAAAAATGTTCCCAAACCATCTGAAAGAAATTATCTACATTCAGTCAGATACCTGTAACACTTTCCTGGTCGAACTCGTCCAGCCCTACCAGCTCTTTGTCTAGCAGAAGCCCTGGAAATTGGTGCCACAACCAGATTTTCAATATCAGAGACCTGTACAAAATAAGGAAGAAAATTAAACTAGTGATATCAAGAAAACTGAGAAAGGAAGAAAATGAGTTGAGAATAGAAGACTTTTGAAAAATAATGTAACTAGCAGGACATCTAAAATAAAACAAAATTTAGTGGATAAGTTCATATAAACTGCATATTAGCCTATTAGGGTATAAACAAATGTTAATTCTGAATTCAAAAGTGTCTCGCCATATTTAGGAAACTTTCATTCAAATACATTGAAATGTTTAAGGTTTTAGAAACTTCATTAACCAACACTAGATTGTTAAAAAATGTCATATGGACGATTTACAAATAAAGTACAAGCTCAGAAGTGAAAGGTGAGTACAACCCTTATGCAATAGAAGTGTTAGATGAAACTTGCGTATGACCAAATGAAATTGAATGCAAGCATAAATAGAAGGTTGGAGTATAAATCCAGTAGACATGTGGTTTTTTATGAACAAAAATGACATTAATAAACAACAGGACCAAATCCTTACTGGCCCATTACTACATATATTTTTATAGAAACAACAGAATGGAAATACCGGATTGTAGAACCGCTGTTTTGAGAATCCACTGTCAACAACATAGACAATGCCCTGCACAATTATAAAAATATGAATATATAAGTAGCACTTTGTTTTCTTTAATTAAGGTCAGACATGTTGAAGAAGAGATGGATGTTACCTCCAATGTGAGCGACGTCTCTGCTATATTAGTAGAAATTACTACTTTCCTCTTTCCTCTAGGAGTTGGAGAAAACACTAATTCCTAAGAGAAAGTAAAAAATGTATCAATATATTCAGAAATTTTATTTAAATAATACTGACAAAAAATTTGAAACTAAATCCACATATGTATTTCGGACCTGATCAGCACGTGGGAGTCCTGAATAGAGAGGCAAAACAACCAATCCTGAAACAAAAGAAAATTCAAAGTATTGTCGGGCTATCTGACTGTTAAGCATAATTATGTGCATATATGAAAATCTTTTTCATTGTGCTCGGTTTAGAAAAATAAAATTTATATACTTATGTTGCTCGATTACTTTAGTTGCAAGTGTTTTTTTAATATTTTTACTAGCAAGTAGTTGTGGAGATCAAAACTTAATAGTTCAAATAAGAACTATTTCTGTGTATACCTGAGTGCTTTCGATTAGTTTGAATGTCTTCATTGAGTAAATGAGCGGCAGCATCAATATCATCTTGACCGGTAAGGAATACTAGAATATCTCCTGTGGATTCCTATGGAGAAATAGTATAGTATAGACCAAAACCACTGTTACATTCCATTTTAATTTTGTTTGAACTATTACTATAAATCTGACTTTCTGTTTATATCAACAGAAGAAATGCTTGAGTTAGTGTGTGTTAGCTTTTCCAATGAAGAGCCCAGAATTTATTATCAGAATCAAAATGAACACTAATCATTTGGTGTCCATGACTAAGCCAGGTGCAAGCATCAAGGACAGACATGTAATTACACATAATTAAATGCCTCAAAATTGAAACAAATTGGTTAAAACTATCCGATCTCAATGAAGTTAAAATACCCGCTCATGGATGGAGAGTACTGTTGAAACAGCAGCTTGAACATAGTCATGGAAGGGTTCCTCAGCAAAATTAATTTGTACATTGAAGCCTCTTCCCTGAAAAATATAAAACACGCCTTATTTGTAAGTTGAATATTTTAACCTATAAAGTTCAAAGGCATAGTAATTTCTCAATTATATATCGAAATAATAATGTCATTCAGGTTCTATAAAATGACGTTTTCATTTTGAAAAGTAATATTATTAATATTAAATAGAAGAAAAGAAATACAGTGGCAGCTTCCATATGCAAATCAGATACAACTTTGTAATAACCATGGGCTGAGAACTAGAGAAACTGATACATTAACAATATCAGAGAAGATTTAGATTAACTTAACCTTCAATTTAGTCGTGTTTAGCTTCAAACAAATGAACTTAGAGAAATAGGGGACATGCAAGCATGAGTTGCACATCGAAAAAGTACCTCGACTGATAAGATTGCAGGTTCAGCTTTTAGTCCATTCTCCTCATTTTCAGATTCTCGACGCTTTTTTCTGTTAAACAGAACACATATTTTATTGTGATAATTAAAACCTGAGTACTCAGGACAAAAAAAACAGGAGCAAAACTTTTAACTTCATAGAGTTCAGTAATACTGCCGTATTACATTCCATATAATAGCAGGTATGGTGCGTTCCTAATGGTTATAAATAAAAATAGCTTGGATTGGAAGTGAATCTGGAAGAGGTGCGCTGACCAAATGAGAAAAGTGATAAGCAAACCGGAAGAGGTGCACTACCTCTTTAATTCATGTGTTTGACCAAGTTTTACAAATTTATCATCATTGATAGGACTATTTGGCCCTAATAAAATCAATGGCGGTGACAACTACTATCAAATTCTTCTATAAAGAGACCTCAATATCTAACTAAACATATGTGGCCTATGAGTAAAGGTTGTGTTGCAACTGAAAATACCTGCTATGCGAGATAGGGTTGTGATGTATCCAGCCAAGAGACAAAATATAATAACAAAAAATTAAAACATGTGGACCACCGATTTTCATTAATGTTGATCCATTGGTTATTATTCGTTGTTCTCGTTTTTCATAATAACAAAGTGTTTCCCCTAGAGTTGTTCCCTATATATGTATATGTATACATAACATATATTCTCTTGTGATTTTGTGGGTATAGGAGAGAGGAACGAGATTGAAAATGTTGCTTTAAAAATGTCAGGGATACAACGACCCAACACCACAAGATCATTTCAACGAGAACACTTTAGCATAACAAACCATTAATACAGTAATGCCTTAGAACTGGCAGAAAAAGCATGTTTTTTGTTGCTTACATATTTTAGTTTGCCTAAATATGAACCAGGCAATCAGATATTTGCAGTTTAGCTTATTTTTCCCATAAAATCTAGTGACATTTTTTATGAATATAAAGTTTATAGATATCACTAATATAAGAGTGTTAACATGAAAAGAAAAATGAAAATCAGCTCAAAAAACATGAAAATGAAAATCTAAACAACTGAATTAAAGCAAGTTAGGAAGAAAACCTTGGGCGGAAGAAGTCTGCCATTGATTTGGCTTCAATAGTAGCAGATGCAATAATTAATCGCAACTCTGGTCGGCGCCGTTGGATCTAGAAAAGTAACAGAAAATATATGATTTAAAAGAGTCCTCAATTATGGAGAAAATAAATAAGAGGCCAACATTTAATTCCCCAAAATAAAATTGTGTCATCATAAATATATCTTGCAGATTGTTTATGTAGTCGATACCTTTTTCAATAGTCCAAGCAAGATGTCAGTTGAAATAGACCTTTCATGAGCTTCATCCACCATTATAACACTAAAAAATCAAATGTTTTAAGTGCATTCAGGTTCAGAAGAGTAAAATAGAACAGAATCATTTTCATACATATAAACCAGGAAAAAAGCATAAAGTTTGAATTCAGTACCTATATTTTGTCAAAAGAGGATCATTCATCATCTCCCTCAGGAGCACCCCATCGGTTACAAATTTTAAAACTGTTTCATCCTGCACTGTCATAAAACCCAAAAAGCCGTTAATGTCTGTGAAAGATATATCATCATTCATCATCATCATCATCATATAAAAATGTTTTTTTGGTTCCACTCCCATAAAAGGCAAAATTGATTGTAGCAACCTAGAATTGATTTTGACTCGTTTGGATGTTCTCAAGTGGAATTGATTGATATTAATTCCAAATTGATTCTCATCTGAAGCTTGAATTTCGAGCTTTAGCCTCTACAAGTGATTTTTAACCTTAAATTTATACTTCAACTCCTTTTACAAGCATGTATTCAAACCGCTGTAGCTACGACACCTCTGAAAAATGTGTGTCCATGTCACTGTCGGTATTCAAAACCGACACCGACACTTGTGATTATGCTTAATTTATTTATTTTTTAAAATTATTATTGGTGTTGACAAGTCAGTGTCTAAAGCGTGTTTCCGGTGTCCTTATTTCATAGATTCAAACATTAATCACTTAAATTCAACTCAGTATTAACCAAACTTGATTCTGCATAATCAATTCATTCAAAATTAATTTTTGTCATATCAGATGTAATCACACGTAATCACACACTGAGTGAGTAATAGAAAGGATAGCAAAGTCTCACTTGTTTAGTAACATCTTCAAACCTTATGGTGTATCCAACTTGATCACCAAGTTTAACTCCCATCTCTTGAGCAACTCTAGAAGAAACAGCCTGCAAAATATAAACACTATTATAAAGAATCGCAACATCACTAAAAAAAAGATCAAAACAAAGAAAAGACAGTGAAGTGAACCTGAACAGCAAGTCTTCTAGGTTGAGTACAAGCAATAAGCCGTCCACCAGCAGCCCAACCCGCCTCAATCAGGTACTGCAGTACATTCAACACTAATTCTCAAATTGAATTTGAATTTGAATTCGGAACGGTGAAAATTGAAAAGAAGAATGAATACCTGAGGAATTTGAGTGGTTTTGCCACTACCGGTTTCGCCGACGATGATGGTGGTGGCGTGAGTCTCCACCAAGTAGAGAATGGCGGTGCGGTACTTGTAGACAGGTAAACGTTGGCGCTGTTTCTCGATACTAGCATAGCCATAGCCAGAAGAAGAGAGAGAGTTGGAACCGGGTAAGAAGAGAACACCGCCTTCTTCGTCGTCTACCACCTGAGCATCGGGCTTTTCTGTCCCTGGCTTCCAGAATTGCGCCATTGTACACTTCCGATGACTCTCCCAGTAAAGACAACCCCTCAAAAATTTCGTGTAATCTACCGCCACCCCCAACTTATACAGGGACCCCACGCCCACATATTCTTTTTAAGGCAAAAAATACCCTTTTCATTTTATTTTCATTAGTTTGTCATTGTGAAATATTTCTCTTTTTAAAAAGAAAATTTCTTTGTCAACCTCTCAACTCTCTAGCTCACCTCTGGTGAAAAACTAAAACTACCTCTGACTTCGGAAGTTTATTTCCGAAATGCAAGAAAAAGGTGTTTTCGGAGATGCATCTCCGAAAGCGCCTTTTTTTAAAAAAATTGTCTTGTTTCGGAAGTTCATTTCCGAAAACAGCATTTCGGAAGTTCATTTCCGAAATACTGCGCGTTTTGCAGATTAAGCAAAACAGCCCCCTCCCCCAAACATTTTACCCTAATCCTATTCTAAACACAACCCCTCTTCAAATTTTCTGCAAAAAGCAAGTGTAAGATCAAAGAGATTGCCCAAGTCTTCTTCCAATCTCAACCAAACTCATCATCAAACACTAATTGGTAAGTTTATCATTGTTTTTTCAAGATTTAGATCTATTTGAATAAAATCTATTAGGGTGTTTAGGAACTGAAAAAATCACATTAAGATAGGTTAGTACTGATATTAGGATGTTTAGTAGGCATAAAAATAGTTTTGGTTTAGGTTTTTGGGGTCTGCCATTGGAGGTTGCAGAGAAGCTCTGCGCAGGGGTGTTTCGGAAGTTTATTTCCGAAAACACCTCCATCCTAGTTTTAGGAAATGAACTTCCGAACTGTATCAGAAGTGCATTTTTTTTGTTTTTTTCATTTGTCTCGCATATTAATCGATTTCGATTGTTTACAGGAACATGTCAGGCAACCAACCAGCACGCATCAGACAGGGTAGGGAGACCCAGACTGCGTCGGCTAGACGCGAGCGGGCGGCGGCGTAGCTGGCGTCGACCCAGGGACGGGGGCACGGTCGGGGACGCCGTGTGCGAGTTCCCGTGGGCGAGGGAGAGGGTACATCTGCTTCAGGATCTAGGAGTCGGTTGGCTCGGGCATCTTCTTCCCGCCAGCGAGAGGAGGGGGAGGAGGAGGAGGCGGCGGCAGTGCCCTACCACGAGCCGGAGGGGTACCGGATGTTGACCCTCCAGCCGGGGAGGATGATGAGCAGGAGGACGGCTATCCGGGAGGGCCCTTTGACACCTCTGTGCTGATTAGCTACCACGATCACGTCGCTCGGCGTATCTGGGAGGGAGAGGTATTTTTTATAATTTAACCGTTTAATTGTCACCATTTTTTATAGTTTAACCGTTTATTTGTCGCTTATTTAATATATGTTGCTTATTTGTTTTTTTTTTGTAACAGGAGCGAGAGTCGTTGAAAATGGTGAACCACGCCCGGAAGATTTTCAGTCTGCTTAAACCAACAGTTGAGTGGTTTAACGACCATGTGCGAGGTTCAGGGCTTAGCGGGCTCTGCATGACGGGGTACACCACCATCAGCACCGACATGCAGGGGGCATTTGTGGAGCGCTGGCACAAGGAGACGTCCTCTTTCCACTTGCGGGTTGGGGAGATGACGATCACCTTGCATGACGTGCAGTGTCTTCTCCACCTGCCGATTAGGGGGCCGCTGTTGACCCACTCCAAGATCCAGAGGGTCGAGGCCATTGAGTGGATGACCCTTTATTTGGGCATGGAGCACGAGGTTGCTCACTTTGAGTGCGCCACGACATTTGGGCCTCATGTCCGGTTCACCACACTGAGCACTTATTTTGAGCACCACCTGGACGCGGCTGCCGAGGCTAAGGGTGAGGGTGACGAGCTATTCACACAGTATCACCGCGGCTGCGCTCTCCGGTGCTGGTACATGCATGTGGTAGGCGCTGCATGCTTTGTGGACAAGAGTGCCAGGTACGTCGATGTGACCTACCTCCGCTACTTCATGGACCTGGATACCGTTCACCAGTGGAACTGGGGGGCAGCTACTCTGGCATACCTCTACTAGAAGCTGAATGAGGCCTCCAACTGGAGGACGAGGCAGTTGGTCGGATCCTGCACACTACTTATGGTACGTTTTATTTTAACACATTATCGTATTTATTTATTTATGTTTCGTATTTATTTTTAATACATTATCGTGTTTGTGTTTCAGAGCTGGATCATCTCCTACTTCTCCCGCATCCACGGCTTCCGCTACGATCCTGCATACGTGGACGCCATGCCCAGGGCCTCCAGATACGCTCTCCAGAGGGGGAACGATGCGGTGGGACCATACCGTTTGTACTTGGACCGCACGATGCACGACGACGTCACCTGGAGGCCGTTCGTCGACTACGCTCAGATTGTACCCTTTGACGGCATTGCTTTATATTCAGGCTGGTTGGCATGCGGGACCGGCATCATGGTCCGGTATCTCCCTGAGCGGTGCATGCGTCAGTTCGGATTCGTGCAGCGGATACCCAGGTCACCCTTTGAGTCTGCTCCCGACACAGTGACCCGAGTGCAGCTCACTGCCATATGGGCGGACTAGCAGCATCATGTGGTACCGCAGGAGTACCGTCTCACTCGGGTCACACAAGACTGGCACAGTGAGGAGGGGTACGTCACATGGTTCTACCGGGTGTCCCATCCTCTGCTGAGACCCGACGTTCCCGGCGCTCCTAGGCCAGCACACGAGGAGATCTTGGAGAACCAGCAGGCCGAGGATGACCACGCCATTGATCTCATGCCGATCTGCCAGCGGATAGAGATGCTTGGGCGGGACGCGTTGGATCGAGGTATCGTTGATCAGGGCGGTCCAGAGGCAGTCGCTGTGATGGAGATGATCGTCACTGATGCGGGCCGTGCAGCGGGGTACAGGCGGCAGAGGAGGGCCCAGGGTGAGAGGGTTAGGCACACCCAGTAGTGGTCGGGTTTATTTATTTTTTGATTACGGATTGTATCTTTCGCACAGTGTTATTATTATTTTCGGTTTGTATATATTACTTGGATTGGATTTATCATATTAGTATTTTCAGTTTATCTGTTGCTTATTTTATTTGGCGTTTGTGTTTAATTAAAATGCGAGACTGTTAAGAAAAAACATAAAAAAAAACACAATTTCTGCATAATTCGGAAGTTCATTTCCGAATTCACCCCCCATGAGGTGTTTTCGGAAGTTCATCTCCGAAGACACCCCCCATGAGGTGTTTTCGGAGATGCACTTCCGAATTGTGGAAATTTTTTTTAAAAAAAAAGCGCTTCGGAAGTTCATTTCCGAAGTGGGGGTATTTTGGGATTTTCGCTGGGGGTGACCCCCATAGGGAGGTGGCTAAAGAAATTTTCTTTTAAAAATTTGATAAGTGTTATTTTTGTGCGGATGTTATTTTACCGACATTTTTGTATGATTTTGATTGCACTGACATTTTTGTGTGAATAATAATGATTTATAACTTATATAAGTGTTTACGGTGATTTCCGGTAAACAACCGCTAGTCTTCCAAACTATAATAAATATGATTTGGTTACTCGCAGGATCGACTAGATTGATCCTAGGACACATAGTCAAGAAGATTGTTATCAACGTTCATTCGAACCATATTCATGATTTGTCTTCTTCAATAAGCGTTGTTCGATTAAAGAACAAATAGTCTTGATAATCACTTTGTTATATATAAATGTGACTTCAACGAAAAGATAAGTAACGTAACATATGAAATTAAAAGGACTATTAAAACGTAAAGAACCTTAAACTGCAGAAACGTTAAAGACTTTGAAAGTAAATAACATGAAAGTAATTCGAAAGTAAATGACATTAAAGTAAAGATACAGAAATGTAAATGGCAAGAAGTACACGAAATGCAGTAATTCTGGAAGATATTTGAAAACAAAAGATAATACACATGTATTAAAGTGGTGGTGTCATACGTACATTTTCTCAGCGAACTCTTTCTCTTAACGCTTGATACTTGAGTAAATATGTGAGTGATTTGTACAAAATGAACACACAGAATCCTAACATTAAGACTCCTATTTATACTAGTTTCGACCTTAACGGTCCTACACTAATCTGCTGCCACGTTTCTCATAAGAACTTCTAGCGACGCCATCTGTTACTTGGACAGTTACGAAACCGTCTTCGAATTTCAAATCTTCCCGCCTGAGTCCGTCTTCGACGCGTGGCAGTGTATTAAAACACTACGAAAACACGCTAAGTAGTAATACTTGAATATATTTATAAATTTTGTCTAAGTCCCCGAAGACACATACTTTTCACTAGCTTTCAGTATTCATTATCTTCATAGCGAACTTAGAAATCTTTATTCTCGAAGCATGACCATCAGTAGCCATTCTTTTATTTTTAAGGGATGGCCATCAGTAACCATCTTTTATTTTTAAGGGATGGCCATCAGTAACCATCTTTCCTTCGATTTTCTACTTCTTCGAAGGACAAATACTACAAAACGAAATCTTCAGCTAACAATAAGTATGTCTCATATGTTATTGTTATGTTTGAGAATTAGAAATTGATGCTCTAGCTCTCGAAGGAACCATAAATGATGAGAAGTTGATAATCATTGATCTTTGTGGCTTCGATCTTCTTTATGGCGGTGTGAGGTGGACATGTATGGTTAGCATCCTAACGCTCAAGTACAATCAGTTCCTGAGTCTGTTTCTTTATTCTCATTCTTAAAGGGTGGTCATTTTCTTCTTCTTCTCTTACAAGAGACATTTTTCTTAATTTCTTCTTCTCAGGAGTAGTTGTGGCAGAAGATACAACATCCTTGTGAGGAGTTCTACCACTTCTTGTTTTGGTAGGCATTAAAATAGTAGAAGTTGCAACTTCTTCTAATTCTTTCTAAATTTCCTTACTAGTTCCAACTTTCTTCTTATGTGGCTTTTGAACCTCCTTCTTTTCTTTAGAAGCAGTCACCTTCCTCTTCTTAGAATTCTTGTACATATCTTCAGGAGCATCTGGAATATCCTTCATTCGTAGAGTGGCACTAATTTCTACTTTGTACATCTTGATATATTCCTTAAGCACCTCAAGATTATCCATCTTGGTGATGATAGGAAAATCATCAATTTAAGCAATCTTATCTTACCTGATTAATAGACTGACTTCAGGCTTCTTGACATCCTTTTTGTTCAAAATTTTCATGTAGCCTAGACTTGCACCAGACAATATATTTCCATAAGTTTCTCCCAAGTCCTGAGTAGCAATATGAGCCATCAAAGATTCAATTAGTTTGTTCTGATGAAAGAGTTCAGAGAGAAATCTTGCATAAGGTGCATTCTTCTTCTGATTCTTTTGAGTCTCCTTGACAGCTTCACACAAATGATGGAAGATATAAACAGTCACATTCACTTTTTCCTTACATGCCAAAAACCAGATGAAAAACTTATGATCCCAAGAGATCTGATCGGTGCTTTCTTCTCTAGGGATCAAGCTCCCAATCAAGATTTTGAACAAAAGCTTGTAAGCACCATACATGTTCTTCACTTTTTCAAAGTCACCAGGTGCTTTGAAAAGAGTAGACTTGATCATTTCAGCTTCCTTGCTTCCATCCTTAGAGTTCAGAGTGAACCTCCCTTCATTTCTTACACCAATAAGTTGAGCAATGTGACTCTAAGTAATGGTTACTTGAACTCCCATTACTGCAGACCTAATCTCAACTTCCTTGAACTCCTTCAAACCCATATTAGCTCTTGACTTTCCTTTGTTAGAAACATCACGAGCAATTAAACCTCTGACCTCTATATTAGCATTAAGTTTTCGACTGACTTTTCTTTTCTTTGCTGATATACTGATTTCAGTTTCAACTACAGCTGTTGCACGAAGGAGGAAGATCAAGGAAGCTTCTGCCCAAAAAGATTCTGGGACATCTAAGAGCAACAAACCAAGTGAAAGTGATTCCATCGTCACTGGCAAGAAGCCCACGGTACATACTTATCTCATATTCTTGATTTTGTACAATCTGTGAGTAGTATCCATCTTACTTATCGTCTATTTGCCAGAGCTCGAAACCCCCAACAGGTTCGAAGCGGAAAGCTTCCTCGACAGCTGCCTCAGATGGCGAAGATAAATCCCCTCCCCAAACTAGACAAGGACACAAGAAGAGACAAAAAGCTGTTACCCCTTCAAGAAAAGGGAAAAGGATAAGTCCCTCTGAAGCTGCTTCTCCTGGCGATAAGGCATCCTCTGAAGAGTCTCCTTTGAAAACTGCTAGTAATGCTTTCGTTGTGGAAAGTCATAATTCAAGTCCAGACAATATCCCAACCAAGGTATTTGGGTTCCACCCCACATATTATTTTGTGATTTTAACCAAATAATTGAACTGACATTTACCTTGTTATTGCAGGATGACGCTGGCACTGCCACTTCAGGTTTCAAGGACCATGGCTTTACCATTAATGTTGACAAACTTTACGGTAATTGTCAAACTTTAACTTTCGTCAACTAAACCCCTCAAAGGCTTATCTTTATGACTAACTTTTGCTTCGTTTAATATAGGTACCTCTCAAAACCAAACTCATGTTCTCTCGCCAGTCTTCGAAGATGTTAGGCCAATTGCTACCATATTGCCTAATGAACCAGTCGAAGAAAGTCACTCCACTGACGAATACCCACCTACTCATCAAGACAAAAATTTGGAAGAAGATCATCCATTCTCAGGCAGCGACAATGTGAACCCCCAAACACATGACAGCGAAGATACTGCGTCGGAGCAAGATGCTATGGAAGAGATTTCTCAACCAGAAAAACAAGATCCTCAAGGGACTTCGACCCTTGATACAAAAACCATTCCTGAGACAACTTCGACGCTTGCCCCTGCGAAGCCTACTCCTTCGGAGCTGGAACAACTTAAGCAAACTGATCCTCTTAGTTTCTTAAAGGCTATCATGAATGCGAATACTTCTTCACCTTCGGAACTTGATGTCTCTCCAGCTGTAACTGTAGCATCTAGTGATAAAGAAGATATCCCTAGCTTCCTCCGACAAATAAAAGAGAGATTCTTTGGGGTCAATCTTGTGGATGTTCTCAACCGGGAACCTATTAAGAGTCACAACTTAAATCAACTTCTAAAGAAGGTAGATTTGCTTCAAGTTTCCACAGAAGTTTCAGAGGTAATTGTTCTGCTAGGTTCTCTACTTGAGCAACTCCAAGCTAACATTCTTCGAAAGCAAAATGTCGAAAAAGAGCTATCTGAGACAATGGCCTCTCATGACTCTTCATGGAATTCTGCTGTGGACGCAACGAAACAAGGTGAGGCCCTCAAGCTTAAACATTCAGAAAATCAGAAGGCCTTTGATGATTATGAGAAGAACATCAACTCCTGGAAACAAGAGATAAAGACACTCGAGGACAAGATAAAAGAAGCTGAACGTTGTCAGGCAGCCATACAAAAATCTAACCAACAAGATTTGCTCGAAGTGGTGCAGTCGGGAATTAAACATTTCGAGACTGCACAGAAATTAGTGCCAGAGATCGAAAGATTGAAGAAACAACGGGCACTAATTGAGCTTCGTATGTCTTCGTGGGAGACTTAATACTTGAAGATCAAAACGGATCTCCCTGAGGATTTTAACTAGATGTTTTCAGTCCTGTTACTTGTTGCACCTTTGTTTTGTAATCGAAACTATTGTAGACCCATAATATTTGTATGCTTGACTCCCATTTATATCTATAATGTTTGCCAGCATTATTTTAGCGAATCTAAACATTTCTGCCAAAATATATCTTTAGATTTTCTACAGTGCTTTTTTTTTTGCAACGTGTAGAACCTGAACCTCTTTCGCAGCATCTTTGCCTCTAGACTTGACGTTTCCACTTCTCTAGCCATAATTATTATTGAACAGTGACGTCACTCTCTTCGAAACGTCAGTTTTAAGACGTGCATGCATCAGTTTCATGATTACTTCTCAACTTCCAAGGGCGGGAAACGGCGGAAGCCATAACTTCTTTCTTTGGAAAACCAACCGCAGTCCAATCACTCATTAACAATTTAAAACCACCCTTCAGTATTCCCAGTCTATATAAAGGGTCTAATATTGCCTTTATTTCTTCATTCATGCGCTTTCTCTCCAAACCAAACACAGAAAAAGAAAACACACAACTTCTTTCTCAAAACACCTTTCTTACCTTGCAATGGCTGAAACTCTCTCCTTTAACAACATCAAAGCCCTCATCAGAGGCGAGTTCAGACTCTCTGAGGATGAACTTGTTCGTCATTTTATCAATATCGAAAACCTCTTTGTCAACCAAGAATTGGACTTCTATTTTGAAGAAGTCTTGGAGGGTGCTATCTACCCTAACATGGTGGCAGAATTCTGGATGAATGCGTCTTTACGCATAGATCCTGAAGGTAGGACCACCATTGATTCTGAAATTCGACACGCTCGTCTCAGCATCACTCCCACCACTATTGCCAACCTAATAAGATGCAATAACTCTGGTGCAACTTTTGATGACAACAGTTTCAGCATGACTACTCATCTCATGTTGAGAACTCTTATGGACAACGATCGCTTCAGTGCCAAAGTCATCAGGATCTGGCACCAGATGCTCGTGGGAAACTTCCAACCTCGGAGGATCGATGAGAACAACATCATGGTTGAAGACTTGGAGTTTATCCTCTGTGGCCTTCGAGGGAGGAAAATTAACATTCCTTTGATGATCTTTAAAGGACTGGTTAAAGCTGTCTCTATCGGTGTCGACCGTCGAGGGAGTGTGACTTGTCTTCCATACGGGAGACTCCTCAGTTACATTTTCCTGAAGAAAGGTGTAGTGAGGCGGATGCGTGATTCTGGAGCCAGGGATATGTTCGAAGCTGAACCCTCGCCTGTGCTGTCCTTGGAAGGTTTAGACCAAAGGATTAACTAGCAAGTTTTTACCTTAGGTTTTTTTTTTATGCCTTTTTTTTTTTTTTTTGTAATCTTGGATCCTGTTCTTTGGATCTTTTTGTAATGCATGTACTTCTATGCTTTAAATGAAAAATATTTTGGTGTCTCCTTAGACTCTTTTCCTTCCATTTAAAATTTATTCTGATCGCAAAGCCATTTTGATCAATGTGGCGTATATGTTTTGGCACATGCCTGACCATTTTGGCTTTTCGTAGTACCCTGCGTATCTACGTTTTTGCAATCTTTACTTCGTACATACTTGGTTTATATCTCTTCAAATATTTCCCGTTTACTATTAAGATCCTACGATCTTCTGCTAATTCTTCAATTTCGTAAGCATTGTTCGAGAATACTTTCAAGATTCGAAAGGGTCCTTCCCAATATGGGGACCATTTACCAAGTGCCTGATTCTTTCGATCTATAGGTAAAATAACTTTCCAAACTAAGTCATTATTAACAAAAGTTTTACCTTTCACCTTTTTATTATATGCTCTGGACACTCTTTCCTTTTGCCTTTTTATCATTTCCAGTGCTCGAAGTCTGTCTTCGTCCAAATCTACTAACTCATTCATCATTAACTCCCAGTATACGTTGGGAGGAATGTCTGCTTGTCTTTGTATTCTTACCGATTGCAAACATATCTCAATTGGGAGTACTGCATCATGTCCAAATGTCAACTAGAAAGGAGTTGTATTTGTAGCTTCTTTTGGAGATGTCCGACAAGCCCAGAGTGCTTGATCTAAAGTCTTATGCCAGCTCTTAGGTTTCTTTCCCACATGTTTCTTAATAAGGCCAATTATTATTTTGTTTGCTGCTTCAACCTGTCCATTTGCTTGAGCGTAGTAAGGTGTAGAAGTAAATAACTTGAAACCTATTTCTCTGGCAAAGTCTTGCATTTTTCGTCCAGTGAAGACTGATCCCTGATCAGTTGTTATACTTTCTGAGATTCCAAACCTATATATAATGTGTTTCTGAATAAACTCAATCACAGCCTCTTGATCCACATTTGCCAGTGGTATTGCTTCGACCCATTTTGTGAAATAGTCTATTCCTACCAAAATGTACCTTTGACCTTTAGATGACTTGGGGTGAATTTCTCCAATCAAATCTAATGCCCATCCTCTGAAAGGCCACGGTTTTACTATCGTACTTAATTCGTTTGCTGGAGCGTGTTGGATACCTGCATGTTCTTGGCACTCTTGGCACCCTTTCGCAAACTCTATGCAATCCTTTAACATCGAAGGCCAATACATCCCATAACGAAACAAGAGCCATTTCATTTTGTGCCCTGCTTGATGTGCACCACATGCCCCACTATGTACGTTCGACAGAGCCAAATATGCTTCTGCTTCACCCAAGCATTTCAACAATACCCCTTCAGGAGTTTTCTTGAACAATTCATTTCCCATCAGAAAATATGACAATGCTCTATACTTGATTTTCCTGTCTGTATCCGTCGAAGGGTTTTTTAGGTAGTTAATAATTGGACTCCTCCAATCTGTGTCTGCCAACGAGTCTATATTTAGTACTTCGAATTGTTCTTTGTTGGCATAACCCAATTGTGAGTTCTCTAGATCACTTGGCGAAAGTTTAGTAAACATTGCTCTTCCTCTTTACTTCAATCAATTCTTCCAACTTTTCTTTTGATACTTTATATCCTGAAGCTAATTGTGCCAAGTCGTTTGCTTCCTGGTTATTCACCCTTGATACGTGTTTTAATTCCACATATTCGAATTTCTTGAGTAGCCTATTTGCGATGACAAAATACATGATCAAATTCTCTTTGATACACTTGTACTCCTTTGTCAATTGTTTGATGACCAATTCGGAGTCTCCTTTAATTTCGACTCTGGTTGCCCCCAATTCTAACAAAGCCTCAAGTCCAGCAATTAATGCTTCGTATTCAGCTTCATTGTTGGAGCATAATGGACCTTCGATTTTAAACTTGAGCTTTGTTGGAATTCCATCAGGAGAAATTATCAACATTCCAACCCCAGTACCCTCTCTATGCATTGAACCATCGAAGTATAACTTCCAAGGTTTTAAGTCCACATAATGCTGATGATTCTCAACCACCGCATGGTCGACAATGAAGTCTGACACAATCTGACCTTTCATTGCCTTGAGAGGCTGAAATATTAATGAATATTCAGTAAGGGCCAAAGCCCACTTGCCAATTCGACTATGTAGTATTGGCTTAGATAACATATGTTTAATAACATCACAATGAGATGAAACGTAAACATCAACTGGCTTTATATAATACTTAAGTTTGATACAAGAGAAATACAAACAAAGGCAGAGTTTTTCTATATCAGTATATCTAGTCTCTGCATCATTGAGTACTCTACTTAAGTAATAAATGGCTCTTTCGATGCCATTCTCATCTTCCTGGGCCAGCATGCTGCCTATTGTTTTATCTGACGCTGAAATGTATAGGCGCATGTGCTTCTTCCCATTTGGGGGAGACAGAATTGGTGGACAAGTCAAGTATTGCTTTATCTGATCGAAAGTTTCTTGATGTTCAGCACGCCATTCGAATTTTCCTTGCTTAAGCCGTAGTAGAGGTGAGAAAGCTTGCGTGCGTCCACTCAAGTTAGAGATAAATCTCCTTAAGAAATTTATCTTACCCAATAGTGATTGTAGTTCTTTCTTCGTGGATGGGGACTTGGTTTCCCTAATGGCTTTCGTCTTGTTCTGGTTAATTTCTATCCCTTTTTTGTGGACTACGAACCCCAAGAAATCACCTGCCTGCACAAAGAAAGCACATTTAAGGGGGGTTCATCTTCAAGCCATATTTCCTCATTCTTTCGAATGATTGGCTCAGATGATCGAGATGACTCACACCCGAGGTAGATTTTACCACAATGTCATCTATATACACTTGCATGAATGTTTCTATAAAGTCATGAAATATAGAATTCATTGCTCTTTGATAAGTTGCCCCAGCGTTTTTCAGACCAAAAGGCATCACAACCCATTCGTAAGTGCCTATTGCCCCTGGGCAACGAAATGCTGTCTTGGATACATCATCTTCTGCTATAAAAATTTGATTGTATCCCGAATATCCATCCAACATGCTCAAATACTCAAAACCTGCGGCTGAGTCTACTAGCATTTCTGCTACAGGCATGGGATACTCGTCTTTAGGAGTAGCTGCATTAAGGTCACGAAAGTCTATGCATACTCTTAATGAGCCATTCTTTTTAATTACAGGTACTATATTAGCAATCCACTCAACATACCTTGTAGTTTGGATAAATTTGCAACGTAAGAGTATTTCGACCTCTGCTTTAATCTTCGAGTGAATCTCTGGCGCGAATCTTCTGGGAGTTTGCTTTATGGTCTTCTTCCCTTCTTTTATTGGTAATTTTAGTTCGACTAAATCCCTTCCTAGACCAGGCATCTCATCATAGTCCCAAGCAAAACAATCTCTGTTTTCTTTCATCATTTTGATGACCGTTGCTTTCAATTCTGGTTCTAGTTTCGCGCTGATATATGTTATCCTTTTTTGATCATTGTCTCCAAGATTTACTTCTTCAAGTGGATCTTGGGCCAACATCTTTATGTTCGACGCCATTGGGTCTTTTTCGAATCCCAAAGGTTCCTCGTCGTATATTGCATCCAACCTTTGGTTTGGTTCTTCTCTTATGATCTCTTCGTCTGGAGCCGTGTGTTCAGGGAGTTCGAAACTCGTACGTATCTCCAATTCTGTTATTCCTTCTTTGGTTAGAACTGCATCTATCTTTGTATTTGATAGTTCGGCTTCGAGAGCCGCCTTCCTTTTGTTCTCGGCCACATAGGCCGAAATCTTTTCGAAGAACGAAGACTCAGACATGATTAATGTCATCGTCCCAGCCTGTTGGCCGTACTGTCGGATAATTCTCCAATGGTGCTGTATCTGGTGGACCATCCATGATCTCTCTATCCCATTGGAATCCATTTGGGTGTAAAGTTAAATAGTACAATGCATTTTTATTTGGGGTATACATCTCTTCTGCAGCATGACAAGGGCCTATGTTTGCCAGGTTCCTATCGAAGTTGGTTTTGTTCACCTGGTTGACTTCAGCCATGTAGTAACTCTGATCACCTTCGATATTCTCCACTATACCATCTTCTCTCCAAATTTTCACCCTCTGATGCATTGTTGAGGGCACAGCTGCTACCCCATGAATCCATTCTCTACCAAGCAAAAGGTTGTAGTTTGCTTTTGCTGGTATAACCATGAACATGGTTGGCCTGGTAACTGAGCCTACTGTCAAATTGACCTGAACGACTCCCAGTGTTTGTCCTATTTTGCCTTCGTAGTTAGATAAAACTATGTTATGTGGCCTTATATCCGTATCGAACATACCAATTCTTTTTAGCATGTATTGAGGCATTAGGTTCACTGCTGCTCCCCCATCAACTAGGACTTTATTAATGCCAACGTTCTCAATCTTAGCCCTGATATAGAGTGGCTTCAAATGATTTCGCATACCCTCATCAGGCCTTTCGAAGAAAGCATTCTGTTCTTCTACTGCACCATTATTCAGCACATAGTAACACACAGGTCTGTGTTTTGTCATTTCTTCGATATCAGCCTCTTCACAGTCTTCCACTTCAGTTTCCTGATTAAACTCGTGAGGGAGTACGGAAACAACATTGCAATTCAAGTTTATAGATTACACTCCATCAGAATCAAAATCATTTGTCATTCTATCCTCTTCTTTCCAGGAATTTGAACGCATCTTTTCTTCTTCATCCAAGAGTTTTTCAGCTTCGAATAATCTGCGTTCCACCGGAAGTTTGTTTGACTTTGCCCCTGGTATGGGACTTGGTTGCTACTAGATTCTCCAGCTTCTCTTGGCCTGTATTCCTTCTGAGCCTTTTTTATTCTCTGATGCCTTCTCCACTGGGACCGAGACATAGGATTCTTTCCTTTATAATTCTCCAATCGATACGCCTCTCGATTTGGTCTTTGAAATTGTTTCATATATGCCATTGCAGTTCTACCACCTTGGTCCCAACTTCGCCATTTCTTGGTTCTTGCATCAGCTTGCACCCACCTATCCCTTGGCGCATCTGCAGGGATTTTGAAAGTTACCCTTCGAGCTCTGGGGTGTGGGCTATCAGGCCTCTTTGTTGGAGTCCATATGTCGAAACCGTACAGGTTAGGACGCAACCCCTGAGTTTCTCGACTCATGTAGCAGTACACACGTTCGAATGATCGTGCTAGCATTTCATCATAGACTGCCCCACATCTTGGGCACAGAGCAACTTCAGTGTTTTCTTTGTGGCATCTGACCAAAAATCCTACCAAGCTTTCCTCCATCTTTGGGTACAGTTGTAGTAGGGGATTTGGCTCTCTTCCTGGGTGTTCCCATCTTTCGCGTCGAACCCTTTCGAAGTTGGCTTCGACCCTTCGATTCAGCATGATCGAACATCTTGGACACATCCATTGCTTACCACCATTTCTCTTGTGGCAATTCCAGAGATATTCTTTGAGGCTTTCGGTTCTTGGGGGAACTTCGATGCCCCCATTTTGCCTCGTCAGCCATGTCTCTAGTTCGCCAAATTCAGACACTGGTCGTCTGGCGCTGACCATGTTAACCGCTGCTGGAGGAACTTCAGAGATCTGGATTTTCTGGAGTTTCATCCTGAGGTCTTCAGTGGCCTCACTGTTTTCTTCCTTCGATGCTTCAGTTATTTCTGTCTTGGAAGATTTTTCAACAACAGTGTTGGAGACTATGTCACCTTTTAGGCTTTCAGTAGCCTGCTTTCCATTGAACATTGCTTTAGTTTCCACAACTTCAACTTGAGATGCCTCCACCATGTTGATATCTTCTACCTCACAGAGGCTAGCGTCAGCAATGTTCAGGGGATTGGTATCGACCCTCATATGACTCTTGGTCTTGTCAGCAAACTTCAACCTTCCATCATTGAGAGCATTTTGAATTAGATCCCTGAAAAGAAAACATTGAGAAGTTTTATGGCCTAAAAACCCATGATATTTACAAAAACCTCTTTTCTTCCGTTGTTCCAACGGAGGAATTTTTGAATTTGGAGGTAGTATCATTTGGCCATCCTTTACCAATAAATCAAATATTTCATCACACTTGGTAATGTCGAATGTATAAGTTTTCTTAGGGAACCTATCATTCTTATCGTTTTCTACTGGGTTTTTTCCATTTGCAGGATTTAGCAATTTGCAAGCGTAAGGTGGCGCTTCTTTCAATTCAACCAAGTCTATTTCGACTTCTTCAGGGCTATATGAGTCATTGAAAGACTCATCATCAGCGTCCTCGGCTTCGACGTACGCTACTCTTTCTTTCTTATAACTTTTATTCGCCCTAACTTTTTCTGCCTTCAGGCGTTCGACTTGTCGAACCCTGTCTGCTAATTGGGCCATGTCCCTAAGGTATTGGGTATCTAGTTTCTTTCTTATTGAATAATCTAGACCACCTGCAGCCATTTCGACAAGTTCATGCTCTGGGACTGTTGTAAAACACCTTGATTTCAACAGACGGAACCTATTCAAATAATCATCAATTGTTTCTGTGAATTTTCTTTTAACACTGGCCAATTCTTTCAAACTTATCTTAGTTTGACCCATGTAGAATTGCTCATGGAAAAGCCTTTCCAAGTATGCCCATGCATCTATCGAATTTGGTGGCAAAGTAGTAAACCAAATGAAGGCATTCTTTGTCAGCGAACTAGGGAAATATTTGATCCTTAAATCCTCGTTTCCCGCTAAGTCTCCTGCTTCTGTCAAATATCTAGCAATATGTTCCACCGTTGACTCATTAGTTTCGCCTGAAAATTTTGTAAATTTGGGTACCTTAGTGCCCCTAGGCAATTCTGTCTGCATGATATAATCTGATATAGGGGATGTATAATTTGGACGTCTAAGTCCAGTACTAAGGCCATTATTGGCCATAACCCTTTCTATCATGGCAGTTAAGTTATTTTCTGTAGCCAGATTTTCTCTTCTGACTCTTTGAACAACCTCATCTGGGTGTTCGTTCCTACCCACAATCCTTAATCTGGGTCGCTCCTCCTCCGTTTCCTGTCAAACGGGGACGGCTCTTTGATTTGAAGCTTCTAAGTTAATTACTGGAGTTCCTTCGAACATCTCTGTTCTTCGTGAGGGGCCTACATCCCTAGTGGCTGTCCTAGATGACGGAACTATATCTTGTACACGTTCCAAAATGGGCCTCTCCTCTTGATTCGAAGGCTGTTTGTCTTTCCTTTTAGGTGGTGTTACTCCCATGAATTCTGCCATTCGATTCATCTGAGATGATATCTTTTGGAAAGTCTCCATGTTTTCTCTATTTGTAGTAGTAACATTTGCCATTAGTGGGCTTAAAACTGAAGTCAATTCTCTGGCCAAAACCCCCACCATATCATGGTTGCTTGCATCCATTTCTTGTCGAAATGCTGCTTGGTTATTTGTGGTAAAGTGGGGCACCTGGGTAGAAAAACTAGTGTTATGTGCACTTCGACCCACTGAACTAACATTCGGTGAAAATGTCGCATTGTTAGTTGGGGCATATATAGGTCCTGCCCCTCGTACGCCTGTTCCATATGGGTATGGCATTCCATATGAACTATTTGGTCTCCATTCGAAAGCAGAATTTGTGCCTTGACCAGACAAATTATTTGCAGCATTTGTCGAGGCAAACAATACGTCCTCTGCGCTTGTGGATGAGGGTGCGGTTGTCGACACTGAAACTGGAATAGTCCCTGAAGGCCCTGTATTATTTTCAGGCAAAGCCTGGGAATTATCTGCAGGTCTCGATCCATTTGGACCCGTTGCATCTCGTGTTCCTTGAGTAGAAGTCGAATTTGCCGCTCCTGATCCTGAACCTTGTGGGGGATCTCGATCACCCCCTGCACTGGCCGTAACGACCATTTTCTTGTTGTACCTTCGTTTGGGAATCGGTTGTGCACTGTTCTTTAATTTACCGTTCCTAAGGTTCATACAAGATCTTGATATTGTCTAGACAAAAATAAAGCAATTGATTAAAACAATCTGCTTGACACTGTCCCACTGGGCGTGCCAATTTGTTTACGGTGATTTCCGGTAAACAACCGCTAGTCTTCCAAACTATAATAAATATGATTTGGTTACTCGCAGGATCGACTAGATTGATCCTAGGACACATAGTCAAGAAGATTGTTATCAACGTTCATTCGAAGCATATTCATGATTTGTCTTCTTCAATAAGCGTTGTTCGATTAAAGAACAAATAGTCTTGATAATCACTTTGTTATATATAAATGTGACTTCAACGAAAAGATAAGTAACGTAACATATGAAATTAAAAGGACTATTAAAACGTAAAGAACCTTAAACTGCAGAAACGTTAAAGACTTTGAAAGTAAATAACATGAAAGTAATTCGAAAGTAAATGACATTAAAGTAAAGATACAGAAATGTAAATGGCAAGAAGTAAACGAAATGCAGTAATTCTGGAAGATATTTGAAAACAAAAGATAATACACATGTATTAAAGTGGTGGTGTCATACGTACATTTTCTCAGCGAACTCTTTCTCTTAACGCTTGATACTTGAGTAAATATGTGAGTGATTTGTACAAAATGAACACACAGAATCCTAACATTAAGACTCCTATTTATACTAGTTTCGACCTTAACGGTCCTACACTAATCTGCTGCCACGTTTCTCATAAGAACTTCTAGCGACGCCATCTGTTACTTGGACAGTTACGAAACCGTCTTCGAATTTCAAATCTTCCCGCCTGAGTCCGTCTTCGACGCGTGGCAGTGTATTAAAACACTACGAAAACACGCTAAGTAGTAATACTTGAATATATTTATAAATTTTGTCTAAGTCCTCGAAGACACATACTTTTCACTAGCTTTCAGTATTCATTATCTTCATAGCGAACTTAGAAATCTTTATTCTCGAAGCATGACCATCAGTAGCCATTCTTTTATTTTTAAGGGATGGCCATCAGTAACCATCTTTTATTTTTAAGGGATGGCCATCAGTAACCATCTTTCCTTCGATTTTCTACTTCTTCGAAGGACAAATACTACAAAACGAAATCTTCGGCTAACAATAAGTATGTCTCATATGTTATTGTTATGTTTGAGAATTAGAAATTGATGCTCTAGCTCTCGAAGGAACCATAAATGATGAGAAGTTGATAATCATTGATCTTTGTGGCTTCGATCTTCTTTATGGCGGTGTGAGGTGGACATGTATGGTTAGCATCCTAACGCTCAAGTACAATCAGTTCCTGAGTCTGTTTCTTTATTCTCATTCTTAAAGGGTGGTCATTTTCTTCTTCTTCTCTTACAAGAGACATTTTTCTTAATTTCTTCTTCTCAGGAGTAGTTGTGGCAGAAGATACAACATCCTTGTGAGGAGTTCTACCACTTCTTGTTTTGGTAGGCATTAAAATAGTAGAAGTTGCAACTTCTTCTAATTCTTTCTAAATTTCCTTACTAGTTCCAACTTTCTTCTTATGTGGCTTTTGAACCTCCTTCTTTTCTTTAGAAGCAGTCACCTTCCTCTTCTTAGAATTCTTGTACATATCTTCAGGAGCATCTGGAATATCCTTCATTCGTAGAGTGGCACTAATTTCTGCTTTGTACATCTTGATATATTCCTTAAGCACCTCAAGATTATCCATCTTGGTGATGATAGGAAAATCATCAATTTAAGCAATCTTATCTTACCTGATTAATAGACTGACTTCAGGCTTCTTGACATCCTTTTTGTTCAAAATTTTCATGTAGCCTAGACTTGCACCAGACAATATATTTCCATAAGTTTCTCCCAAGTCCTGAGTAGCAATATGAGCCATCAAAGATTCAATTAGTTTGTTCTGATGAAAGAGTTCAGAGAGAAATCTTGCATAAGGTGCATTCTTCTTCTGATTCTTTTGAGTCTCCTTGACAGCTTCACACAAATGATGGAAGATATAAACAGTCACATTCACTTTTTCCTTACATGCCAAAAACCAGATGAAAAACTTATGATCCCAAGAGATCTGATCGGTGCTTTCTTCTCTAGGGATCAAGCTCCCAATCAAGATTTTGAACAAAAGCTTGTAAGCACCATACATGTTCTTCACTTTTTCAAAGTCACCAGGTGCTTTGAAAAGAGTAGACTTGATCATTTCAGCTTCCTTGCTTCCATCCTTAGAGTTCAGAGTGAACCTCCCTTCATTTCTTACACCAATAAGTTGAGCAATGTGACTCTAAGTAATGGTTACTTGAACTCCCATTACTGCAGACCTAATCTCAACTTCCTTGAACTCCTTCAAACCCATATTAGCTCTTGACTTTCCTTTGTTAGAAACATCACGAGCAATTAAACCTCTGACCTCTATATTAGCATTAAGTTTATCAAACACCTCATCCCTAACCCACAAATTCTTAACCAAGTAAGAATAAGTAGGACCACTCTAGATGTCAAAAAAGTTCATCCGCCCTTGAAACACAAAGAACTCTCTCAAAGGAAACCCATTGACTTCAAATTAATCAAAATCCATGATCAGCTCCACAATCAGCCTGAGTTCATCTTCTGTGATTTCCATAGTTTTGGGTTTGATATGATAACCTTTTCCATATTCAATATCTATAGCTGCTTGTTGAGATGATGATGCCATTAATGAAATTTTAGGGTTTCTAAAAAGGGTATTTAAAAAAGAAGGTTGTTTTTCGGAGAGGCTTTAGAAGGAAAGTGTGATATGTGAAGTGAGATAAGTGTGTGGACATTGATTGAAAGAATGTTTTGAGCGAAAAATAATTTTTTGATTCAAACAAAACTTAATGACTAAGGAGGCGGGAAGCACAATAATCAAGACACCTCATCATTATCTGAAAGTTTTTACCCAACAGTCAAAAACCACGTGTCAGGAGACGTTTCAGATTTGTGACATATGGTAGGTGGCAGACAAAGTAATTGAACAGTTTTCCCACTTATGTTCTAAGAGATTTGTTGATTTCCTTCATAGGTAACACAGATAAAGCAATTAAACAATTTTTCCACTTATGTACTAAGAAATTTGTTGATTTCCTTCATAGGTAACACGGAGATTTGAAAATGGTTTGAGTAATAGATTTGTCAATGATTTTGATGTACTTAGCGTGAGCTAAAACATCTACCATAATTCCTTTAACTACATGATATTTTCTATATATCTTTTTTTTAGTAGATGTGAGACTCTTTTTGTCAGTCACCATACCCACTCTATTTACTTCAATGTCAATGCCATCTTCAAAAATATCTCATAATTCGTCATTAAGACTTATGACGTAAGTGTACATCTTGTTCTTCCACCATTCAAACTGAGTAGAATCTCCACTGAAGGTTGGAGGTATACCAATATAGTTATTCTTCTCAGAAGCACTTTAATCATGGTTTACATTAGAATAACCAGAGTTCACATCTGATTCAGATTCAACACTACACATGTTTTTCTCAGGATCTTTTATGTACCATTGTTAAGTGTTAAACGATAGACCATGCTCTGATACCAACTGAAGGTAAGAAAAACACAAGAATGGTGGGTTGAATTGTGTTAATTTTCTTCTTCTTTTACTCTTTAAAAGCTCTTATCAGATTTTGAACATAATATTAGAATCTGAGTTAGAGCCTGATGGTCGCAGTGGATAAAAGGTTCCGAGGTAAAAAAGAAGAACACAAACTAAATATCCAAGAGATTTTCATTATGGATTTTCAAGAGATTTTCAAGAGACTTTCCAAGAGATTTTCACTATGGATTTTCAAGAGATTTTCAAGAGTAGTCCAATCCCCTTGCATTTCCAAGAGATTTTCGCTATGATCAAATCTAATTACAAATACTTAAGCACACAAGCAAGAGACTTCCAAATATTCAAACACAAAAGAGACTTCAATGCTTAAGCACATAAGCAAGAGATTTTATATGCTTAAGCAATAAGAAAAAGACTTCTAACAACCTATCTTACAAATTAAGATATTACACTTGATATACAACAAGAGGTGTAAACAAAATACAACATAGAAAGACTCTAAGATTCGAGAACTTTTGAAAATATACAATTGATAAGAAGTTCTAAGTTTAAGCTTGTACAATAGTTATGATAGAGTAACAACTCTTTGTTTGTCAAGACGCAATGTTGTGTATCTTCTTCAAGTTTCCAGCTCTTTTTATAGAGGAACAGAAAAGAGACATTGGAGAAAACTTCATGCACAAGGAGTCTTTGAAAGAAGAATCACCAGAGACGTTGGAAAGCTTTCTGGTATGGTTAATGTCGTTGAGAGGCCATTTGAACATCCTTTGCTATAAGAGGAATTATCAATTGCAATCCTTCTGGCTTCTGCATTTTTTTGTTAAGTCTTCACGTGATTAGAAGAGGACAATTAGAAGAAGACAAAATGTCTTCAAAGTCTGATAGTGACCTATTAGAGTTTATTGATCTTGAGTTTTGACTTGCTTCAGGTTCTGAGTCTTCAGAAGATGAATTTTAGCTCTGATCATTCAGACTCTAAGTTTTTAGAGGTTGACTTAATCTTCAGAAGTTGACTTCCTCAGAGTCTGGATCTTCAGAGATTCTACTCCTTGAAAGGTTGACTTTCTTCAGAGTTTGTTCTTTAGAAGTTGACTTCTCAAGAAGTTGATTCTTCAGAGTCTGATCTTCAAAATCTACATCTTAAGGATTCTCTTTGAATGTTCAATGCATTATCAGAACTGACTTGGGATCAGAATTTTGATTTATATTCCTGCACACTTGAATAACCATTAATATATCCAATTATTCTTTAAATACTTTATTATCATCAAAACCCAGAAATATGGTAGAAATTAACTTTGTTCCAACAAACATAATCATAATCTATATTTACCAATTTAGATATTTAATTTGATATCAATATTTAACCTATTAGTATCAATGTAGTCACTGAAAATTTGGAAAGACTAATATAAATAAAATTTGACATAAATAGAGATTTATATAAGAGTGTTTTACCAAGTCAAAATGACAACTTAGTATTGTAGAGATTGCTTAATAGCAGTCTATAAAATCTAAAATAGGTTATATAAAAGAATACCGTTGAAAATGGTCTTATAATAATAGTGATATGAAACTTTTTTTTTTTTTTTGATAACAATAGTGACATGACACTTTATTATGAACCAAACATTAATGATGAAAGCGTACATAATTTAAACAACTTCTATGGTTTTTATGTTATCCTTCTTGTCACGTGTTGAGACTTGAGGATAATAAAGTCAATATAGTTAACTTGAATGTTCATAATATAAAGGGCAGAAGAATCATTCTCATAGGAAATCAATTCTACGTGTAACGTGTTTCTGTCACAGGAACTGTTAAACATAATATAAGCATCATTAACATTCCATTTCAACCCTTAGGACTATTCAACTTTTAAATTATGACTATGACCATTGACCTTTCCCTCCACCATACATGTATAAAAATGTGAATATCCATATCCTACATTTACATTTTACCATGCCTATTATAACTATCTTTGATCTTTAATTCTTAGTATTATTATCTATACCACAGTTGAGCCTTCAACATGAAATTTTATGCAAAAACATTGAACTCAATTCCAAATCTTTTACTTTGCCTTTCTCTAATAATCTCACTTTTCCTATTCCAAAGTCATGCCAATAGTTCCCAATATACAACAAGTATTGGTGTGATTATTGATGTTACTTCTGAAACAGGTAAACAACAGAAAACAGCCATGCAAATTGCAGCTCGAAGTTTCAATAACTATTCCAACAATCAAATTATAGTCCTTTTCTTTCGTGATTCTGGTAGAAACCCTTCACAAGCAGCTTCTGCTGGTGAGTACTATTATATAAAAACTTATGTACTAAACACTTATTTAAGTTGTTTATCCAAACGGAAACTTTTAGATAATATCTTGCTTCTAATTGGTTTTCAGCTGAAGAGTTAATAACTAAAGAGAAAGTTAAAGTGATTATTGGCTTGGAAACATGGCAAGAAGCAGCTCTTGTTGCTGACCTTGGAGCAAAGTTTCAAGTACCAATAATTTCATTTTCTGCTCCACCATTAGTCCCGTCATCATTAGTGCAACTTCGTTGGCCTTTCTTGATTCAAATGTCACAAAATCTTTCTGCACAAATGAACTTCATAGCTGATATGATCCATGCATTCAACTCTGAGAAAGTTATAGTTATTTATGAAGACAACCCTTATAGCAGTGATTCTGGAATGTTAAGCCTCTTATCCGACGCTCTCGAAAAGCTTAACTTGCAGATTGAGAATCTATTAGTTCTTCCACCGTTCACTTCTTTATCTGATCCAAAAGGGTTTGTTCTCGATGAATTGCTGAAGCTGTTGCCCTTAAAATCTCGTGTTTTTGTTGTACTTCAAGCGTCGTTGCCTATGGTGAACCATTTGTTTAGAGAAGCTAAGAAAATTGGATTATTGGAGAAAGAAGCATCTTGGATAATCACTGAGGAGATTACGAACATGTTGGACTACGTAGATAAATCTGTTTTATCATCTATGGAAGGTGTTTTGGGAATCAAAACCAACTATTCTACAAACTCTAGTGCTTATACTCATTTGCAGGAAAAATTTCAAGCTGAGAATACAGAAAAAGTTGAGTTCAAACCAATATCAAATGTTTTGCTAGCTTATGATAGCATCACAATTGTCACAAAGGCTTTGGAGAAAATGAATACTAATTCTAGTAGCTCAAAAATTTTACTGGAGAAAATGTTATCTTCCAATTTCAATGGCTTAATTGGTGATATAAGATTCAAAGAAAGACAACTATACTACACTCCAATGTTAAGAGTCATAAAAGTGGTTGGTAATGATAAGAAAGATATTGAATTGGACTTTTGGACACCAAAGTTGAAGTTTGCTAGATCTCTTAGAGAGAAAACAAGTGATGGTACTAAAGAAGAAAGCTTAAATGACTGTGTACCTAAGAAATGGAAAATACCAAATGATACAAACCCTTTACAAGTTGCAATTCCTATGAATCCTGCTTATGATACCTTTGTGAAAGTCTCTCAAAATCAAAATGCTACCGGTTTTTGCATTGAACTTTTTCAAGAGGTCCGAGAAATTCTGCGTTACCCGTATTCTGATCTTCCCTATAATTTTACCCCTTTCACCGAATCTTTTGATGATATTTTGCGTAAAGTACAAGATGAGGTAAACTCAACATTATGTTCTTGTCAACTTGTATTTTTTGTGTTTCAAAATTTCATTTGTCTCTTTCAATTCACACATAATTGGCATAACATTACATAGCATGTAGATCAAATATCATGTTTTTTCAAAACCAAGTGGATGTCAGGATTGACCCTAAGTTTGACATAATCAAAGCATGCAGCATAATATTTTTTCTAAACCTACATTTTGAAGCTTAAACAAATTGAGTGTTACCCTGAATCCAAACATGCACTAAAGAAAAATAAAATATTTCATTTTTTCCCAAATAAAATGGAAGAAGGAAGCTAATACTATTGCAGACCTATGATGCTATTGTAGGAGATGTAACAATACTTGCCAGCAGGGCAAGGAATGTATCATTCACTCAACCATATACCGAATCGAGCTTATCGCTCATACTTCCCGCAGAAACTGATGATTCGGCATGGTTGTTTATGAAACCATTTAGCTTAGTAATGTGGATTGCAACTATTGGTATCCTCATCTACACAATGATTACCATTTGGTTCTTGGAACATCACTTGAATCCTGAATTCGGTGGACCATTGAAAACCCAAATCAGCACCACTCTGTGGTTTGCTTTTTCTTCTCTATTTTTTGCTCAGAGTAAGTATAGAGTATTACAAAAATTCAAAACTTTCTCATTTTCTTTAATAAGTACTGCTTCATTTGGAAAATTCTTCTTTTGCAAATTAATTAACAATAGCATGAGATTTGATTCTGATGTATATTAGGGGAGAAAATAAACAGCAACACAGCAAGAGTAGTAGTTGGAGTATGGTTATTTCTTGTGTTTGTTCTAACCTCAAGCTACACTGCAAATCTTTCATCATTGCTTACCGTCCAAAAATTGAGGTCAGATAGAGACATCGACTGGCTTAAACAGAAAAATCTATCAGTTGGTTGTTTTAACACCAGTAGCTTTGTAAAGGACTACTTGGTCAATGTCTACAATTTCCCTAGGCACCAAGTTGTAGATGTTGAGGATGAAGATGAGATTTTGGATAAATTCAAGAGCAAAAATATATCTGCTCTCTTTGTTGAGAGCCCATATGAGAAGGTTTTCATGAATAAAAACTGCAAAGATTACACTGCAACTACAGCAGCCTATAAATTTGGAGGAATGGGATTTGTAAGTGCCTACGGCTTTTTCTTTGGCCTGTTTTCTTTTACAAAAGGTTCACTTTCTTTTTCATACTCTATGATTTTTGCAGGTATTTCAAAAAGATGCTCCATTGGCAAAAGACTTTTCTGAAGCAATTTTAACACTAGCAGAAAATGGAAAATTAAAAGCTTTGGAAGATAGATGGTTAACACCTTCCAATAAATGTTCAAACAACTCACCGTCTTCAGAAGAAACTGAGAGTCTGACTTTTGACAAATTCTGGGGACTCTATGTCATATGTGCTGCCACTTCCACCATCTGCTTACTAGTAGCTTTGTTGAAGAAGTGTTTACATAAAGATAACCACTATGAAGAAGCTGATCAGCATCCTCAAGGAAGTGTAATCTCCGAATCTGATGATGATAATAACAATAATGATTCTCAGAGAGTAATTAGAGTTGGCACAGGTTTAAACATTGAGAATCTCATGAGTTTAAATAAATCTGCAACCTTTGGTGTACGTCGTCGAAATTCGCCAAAATTGGAGAGTATAAGCATTTCTGATGAACGGAGCGATCTGCCTCGCTCCCGGTCAGCTGCTATGCCATAGAAATGATATAATTCACAAACTTACATGCATTGACTATAATTCATTTATGTAATAGATTCACATGTTGGCCGTTCTGTATATATCATAGCTAGTCATATACATTCCAACTTTTATTTGTTTAATTTTAATAATTGTAGTAGTAGCACTCTTGAAAAACCTATAGTAACTTTAATACATATATATGTATTTCAAAGTTATTATCTAATGTGATTCATTTCATCAATTCCCTTTTGAAAATCCTATAATAACATCAGTTCTTCACCCATCCAATATAGAGAAAAATAAAGTTCTTCCTACAAATAAGCCCAATGGTGCACTTGCAAAATTCAACTATTACAATGTATGGTCAAGAGACTTTTTAAATTTCTTGCACAAGGGATTACATATCACTCTACACTTGTCTTCATTCTCCGTCATCTATTTTGATGTATACATCTTTATTTTATGTAATTAAAGTATGGCATTTCACAAAGGTACAAAAAGATGATAAATATATGGCTGATATTAGCAGGACAATCATGTTCACATATTTCAATATTGAGTATGCAAGTTGAATTATACGACCAGTTCCTCCATGGAATGTATATAATTACAAATTTTCATACTCAAATTTCCTATTCAGATTCTAAAGTCATTAATTATGAACTATTGTCCCAAATTTTGTGGCCACATATCAAAGCCTAAATGATATTAGATTTTGGTCCACTTCTCATAGCTGGCCAATATAGTACTCAAAGCTAATCCAACAAGAATCTGTGTTTCCAAGAAGCATCCATTTTTTACAATCTTTCAACCTATCTTTAAATGCAATTAAGATTACTATTTTGACTTAATCAACATATCTCTAGTTGGTTTAGAGACGTTATTTTCTGATTTTTATTTTATGATACAAATTATGACATTACCCCTAAACTGTACCGCAGAGGAATTCCAACCCCACACCCCAATCACTCTCACAACAAATAATTAGACCAAGCCTAAGGACATGTTTCTCTTGCTTCCCTCAATAGATCCTTTCCGCTTATCAATAACTATGAGTCACATTCAACATTGACAACTTCTATCACATCTATTGACATAATTTGTTACAGTTGTACTCTATTTTTAGTGAATAATATTAAGAATAGTGTCTAAACTCTAGAACACTCTTTCTAAGTTTTCACCATCTCTAAATCCAAGAATTATCCCATCTAACAAATTGGTGATCCTAACAATTACTTTCCCTCCCTTATGAGGCGTTTATGACTAGCCTTCCTTCTAGTAACTCAGCAACTTGTAAGCCAAGTAGGGAGTCAACATCATCAGAATTGACAAAGTCAAACATTAAACTTCCAAGTAACTACCAAAATAACTCCCAAAATCCTTGGAATCAAGTAATATTAATTTCTCTATGTAATCATGTGAGCAAAGGCTAGTCCATACACAGTTTCCAACAAAGGCTAGTGGATTATGTGAGCAAAAGATATTGTAGCAAAATGCATTGCCTTTCAACTATTCCCCAAACACAAGCAAGAATTTGGCTATTCTTTTTCTTACTCATTCCTTTTGTTCTCATTTATGGTTTCCAAAATGAGACGATGAATTCAGATAACAAAGTTATATCCATTGGGGTGATCATTGATGTTAATTCTCGTATAGGGAAAGAACAAGAAGTAGCCATGGACATTGCAGCCCAGAAATACAACAACATTTCAAAGGACTACAAGCTGTCTCTCTATTTTCAGAACTCCACCAAGGATACCCTCGGGGCCATCACACTTGGTAAGTAGATCTAGTATTTCTTGAGAAAAAAACATTAAGCTTTCTTAAATGTGTATAACGAAGAATGTGAGATCTTTAATTGCAGCTGAAGAGATGATTAAGGTGCAAAAGGTGCAAGTGATTATAGGGATGCACACATGGCCAGAAGCAGGTATAGTAGCTGAAATAGGAAGGAAAACTCAAGTTCCTATCATATCTTTTGCAGCTCCTACCATAACGCCACCATTGATGAAAACTCGATGGCCTTTTCTGGTGAGACTAGCAAACAATGGTACAGCATATATAAAATGCATTGCAGACATAGTGCAAGCTTATAGCTGGAAAAGAGTAGTAGTAATCTACGAAGATGATGGATACGGGGGAAATTATGGGATGCTAGCCCTGCTAGCTGAGGCCCTTCAGGATGTGGATTCAATTATTGAACACAGCTTAGTCCTTCCCCCAATTTCTTCTATACATGATCCAGGAGAGCTAGTTAGTGAAGAGATGATTAAGTTAAAACAAACACAATCTCGGGTGTTCATAGTGCTGCAATCATCATTAGAAATGACAATCCATTTGTTCAAAGAAGCTTCAAAAGTTGGACTGGTGGATAAAGAATCAGTTTGGATAATCCCAGAGAGCATAACAAATTTGATGGACTCTATCAATAAATCTGCTATTTCCTATATGGAAGGAGCTTTAGGAATTAAAACCTACTACTCAGAGAGAAGCAAGGATTATCAAAACTTTGAGTTTCAGTTCAGGAGAACTTTTTGGTTAAAGAATCCAGAGGAAGATAACCGATACCCAGGATTTTATGCTCTACAAGCATATGATAGCATTAATATTGTAACTCAAGCAATCACCAGGATGACCAGTAGAAACAATAGCAGCCCAAAGAGTTTACTAAGAGAAATACAGTCTAGCAATTTTGTTGGTTTGAGTGGCCATATTCAACTTGAAGCTGGACAACTCATGCAGAAGAATCTTGTCTTAAGAATTGTAAATGTTGCTGGGAAGAGTTACAAGGAATTATGCTTTTGGACCGAGCAACATGGTTTCACTACAATCCCCCATACTGGACAGGGTGGAAATAAGGTTGCTGGAAATACAGAATGTTTCAGGGGTGTACGCTGGCCGGGGAATTTGGACCGTGATCCAAAGGGGTGGAAGATGCCTACCAAACAAAATCCACTGAAAATTGCAGTCAGAAGCAGAACCTCGTTTTACAAGTTTGTCAATGTTGAATATGGTCAGAATGGAAAAGATAATAAATATAGTGGATTTTGCATTGACATTTTTGAGCAAGTACAAAAACTGCTGGGGTACGATCTTCCATATGAATATCATGCTATCAATGGAACATATAACGATTTGGTTCCACTCGTCTATAACAAGGTATTAAATCTATTTTTCTTTGAAATCAAATGTTTTATTTTGGTTTCTATGATTATCAATGACCTCCCTATCAAATATGAGAAAGATACTTATAGTTAGCGATTAGGAATAACTAATAATATGCACTAAATAAATGCAACATAATTACTATGAAATTTGAGATTCAATATGTTTGTGATTTATTGATTAGGATTTTTTGTTTATGTGTGGTTAAACAATGATGGAAGACTTTTGATGCTGTTATTGGAGACATGACCATAATAGAGGAAAGACTGAAGTATGTGGATTTTACAGTGCCATATGCAGAATCAGGATTGTCAATGATAGTTCCAATGAAGTCTGGAGATTCAGCATGGATGTTTATGAAACCATTTACCTGGGAATTGTGGCTGGTTACAGGTGCAATCTTGATTTACACAATGTTAGTTGTTTGGTATCTCGAGAGAGAACCCAACCCCGAGTTTCATGGAAACTTGAAGCTCCAGCTCAGCACAGCTTTTTGGTTTACTTTCTCCTCTCTGTTCTTTGCTCATAGTGAGTATCAATCTTAAACTTCCTCGTCATTATGAAAAAACAGATAAACCTGTTCAAGAAAGCACCTAATTTAAAACGGTGACCTAATTAAGTCAAGTAATGTCTTAGTTTTCATCTTGCAGGGGAAAAAATGCACAGCAACTTAACTCGATTGGTGATGATCTCGTGGCTTTTTCTTGTATTGATTCTGACCTCATGCTACACAGCTAGTCTTTCTTCAATGCTCACAGTTAAGCAGTTGCGACCAAATGTCACGGACATTCAGTGGCTGAAGAACAACAACAAGAAAGTTGGTTGTGACGGCGACTCATTTGTTAGGACATTCCTAGAGAAAGTTGAAAAGTTCAAGCCAGAGAACATCATAAACATTACCAATGAATACAAGTATGATGAAGCCTTCGCTAACAACAGCATAGCAGCTGCTTTTCTTGAGCTCCCATATGAAAAAGTATTCATCAGTGAATACTGCAAGAGATACACCAGCTTCACCCCTAGAAATAGATTTGGAGGATTGGGCTTTGTAAGTGATGATACAATTTAACTCATTCTTCACCCTTTACAAAAATAAACTATTTTGTTAGATTCTTTTGATCGTGTGAATTTGAATAATTGGGAATTTTCAAAAGTTAGACTAAACTACTTATGAGTTTTAGTATTGCAATTTCGGATATATAAAACTAAAATCATATAATTTGATGCAGATGTTCCAGAAAGGCTCTCCTCTAACCAGAGATTTTTCTAAAGCTATATTACATCTCTCAGAAAACGCAGAATTGAAGAGATTGGAAGAACAGTGGTTAATTACCTCACAGAATTGCTCCAACGTGACGTCCTCCAATGATACGGATAGTTTGAATCTTGGAAGCTTGTGGGTTCTATATGTCATCTCTGGTGCCACTTCCACTATTTGTGTGCTAATATCAGCCATCAGGTGTCTAATATCCAGGGAGACACATGAAGACGTTCCACTAGAAGGCAACGGAATACCAAATGATCAAAGGGTGTTGAAAGCGGTTATTACATTTGCAAAGCTGATTCATAACAAAAATCTTGATGCTTCAAACAAGGTACATGATGTAACTGACTCTTATTCGAGATCAGGTGATGCGAGCGTCACTGATACCCCTGAGCATTCACAGGAAATGGTTTCTCAACCAAAAGAAGTACACATAACAACACATGACAATGACATAGGAACCATGGAACCATATAGACCTCAAAATAATTGTCATATCAGACACACTAAAAACACACCTTAGACTGTTAGAATGAATAATAAAGGAGAATTGAAGCAATAAGAAATAGTTAAGGTAGTTGGTAAATTAGAGGAGAGTTTGGTTAAGTATTGAAAAATAGTAGATTCATTCATATTCACATCATTCAATAAAATTGTTCTTTCCTTTTGCTCGTACCTATTTGTTGTCTATTTTTCCTTTTTGAGCTTGTAACCGATTTTTCACAGACTCATTGGAATACACTGCACTATATTTTATCAAGCAACTTATGGTCTATGAAGCACGGACACCGGAAATACGACACTAACACTAACACGTCGACACCAGTAATAATTAAAAAAATAAATAAATTAGACGTAATCACAAATGTCGGTGTCGGTTTCGAAACCGACACTAATAGAAACACACCTTTTTTCCAGAGATGTCGGTGCTGCAGAGCTTCTGATCCTAACCAAATTTCATTAGGAAACAAAATTGTTTATTACATTGAAAACCTACAAAAATAAAAATAAAAACCTTGGATTGGATTCACTACACAATACCTTTTGTAATCATGAAGTCATCAAGTTCACCAAATGCAAAAATTTCTTCATCAAGGCCATTAGGTTTATACATTCAGTTTAATAATTTCTGATTTTCCTAATTGAATAGCACAAGACTTGTTTAGATTGAATATCACAAAACTTTTTATCTAGAAAAAGACTTAAAATCATAATCAAATACAATCAACAATATCATGTCAACATGTGTTTAGCTTTATGTGAATGAGTACTCCAAGAAATGAGAAAGGGGATAAATTATGGGGAACTGACCTGAGGCATGCCGTTGAGTGTGTCGCCGTATTCGCGGAGGTTCTGAAGGATCCGCGATCGGAGAGTGAGCGGCAGTGAGAACAAGATTAGTATGTGATGAGTGCAAATGCTGAAAACTTTTCATTGAATGATGAGTCTTGAGATTTGAATACTGTAATTTTATATCTTCTCATTGTTCTGTTTTATAATAATTTTCTCTGTAAAATAAGAATGCGGAAAACTTCTGAAATGATCATTTATGTAAGAAGGTAATTTAGTTATAAGAGGTCTCACAATTGAAATGCAATATTTGTTAACATTGTTGGATGAACATTGTTTGGTAATTCAAAAATTGTTCGAGATTTTTTTTTATGGCATTTATAATCTGATCCGTTCACGAACTAGAACTAGAAATGGATGATCTAGTAGTTTTACGTAGGAATCAAATAAGAAGATAATTAGATAATAATGGGTTGGTGGCTCTGATTTCCATTACGGGGGCACGGGCACAGGATAATCAGTTTATTATTCAAGATTAGAAAAGTGAAAGAGAATTTTTTTATCGACCTCCCAATTTTCTTGGATATCCCCGGTGAAAATACCAAAATGCTCATATATTTTAAAAATGTATCTCCGAAATTACTTTTTTTGAAAAAAAGTTGATTTCGAAAGTGTACTTCCGAAAACACAAAAAAGTATTTTCGGAAATGCATTCCGAAATCACTTTTTTGGACTTCGGAGATGCATACCCGAAATATTCCAATTTTTTGTCTTATGTTTATCCGAAAAAATTCATTAATTATAAAAAAAATTAAAATCAAGGTGAATTAATACAATTAATAGTATAATTAATTATATTAATTAAAATATATTATTAAATATATATCATTATAATCAAGATATAATAATATTAACCTAATAAATATCAACCGTGTAATTATCATTATTACTATTCATAACTTATCAAATATCAATTTTATGATATCTGCATTAATCAATATCCTAAAATTTTTATTTTTTTGGGATTTTGATTAATTCGGATATGCCTATCCGAAAAAATCTCTGACAATTTTATTTTTTGGTTTTTTCGGAGATGCATTTCCGAATTCTGGAAAAATTTTGAAAAAAAAACTTCAGAAATGCATCTCCGAAGCAGGGGTATTTTTGAGTTTTCGCTGGAGGTTCTCCCCATAGGGGGGTCTACAAAGAAATTTCCAAAGTGAAATTGGAGATCAAAGATTGTGTACCTTCTCATTGCATGTGAAATGTTTTTATATTTGGGTCAAGTAGAATGGGCTTGAGACAGATTGAGTCTTTTCCATTTGGGCCTTCGGCCGATCTAGAACAATTGTCCTCAAGACTTGGTCAGGCGTTGAAGGAGTCGGGGTAAGCCTTAAGTATCATTGACCGACCTTTATATCATAGTCCAGTGTGAAGTAGAACTTAATCGCTTAGGATCAGTTTTGAAAAGTAATGTGAAACAAACGCATTTAATGTGGTTTTATCATTGAGGCACTTCGTCACCCATTCTTGACACATACAATGACGTGGCCAACTAGGGCGTGGGGCAGTTCATAGAGTGCTTGAGTGCATTTGAGTTTGACGTGTTTTCCTAAGTGAAATTGCAGTCGTTGATCTTGTGATCTATGTTCGTAGTTGGTCTCGATCCTCTAGCAGGAGAACAAATCGCACAAAGACCATACTTTGGCCATGGTACATATTGCTTGTGTAGCTATGGAAAAAAGTACAAGAAACATGAAGTTATGATGGAAACTTTATTCACCTTGTACTTCTTCTTCATAGCTTCACAAACATGATGTTTTTCATACTCCGTTGACAAATAAGTTTGCGTTTTCACATGTTGATTACTTTCATGGTTATGGTAGGACTCAATACGAACAACACATTTTAGTTAATGAAGAAACAACAGCGGCAACAAACTTCATCTAGTTTGAGATACAATGAGAAGAAATATAAGAAGTATGAAGTTGTTGTGTAAGCTTCTTCCTCCTTATATTTCTTCTTCATTGCTTCACAAACTAGATGAACTTCGTAATTGATTCTTGTTCCACGATTAGTTTCAATAAAAGGTGCATCCTAGAAATTTATAATATATCTTTTTCATTGCTCACAAATTTATAATATTTGGTTCTGTTGTATGATGTTGTTTGAGTTTATTATATTCTATTTAGATTATTTGTTTCACTAACCCTCACTTAAAATACATTCATTTAAATTGACATAGATATTATAATCTGAAAAATCAAATTGTATTTGAAAACCAACTTATATCAATCATTATTTTTGGATCGCATGCGTCTCATCGTTCATTTGATGTTCTTTTACATATAGATTATGGTATAATGACCTAGCTCCTCAGATGCATCATTGTATTTGATTATAGTTAAATTTCATTAACTACAAGAAATATAACTATAATCGAAAACCACGATGTATCTAAGAAGTTAGACCAATAAACCACAATCTATATGTAAAAGAGCATGAAATGCACGATGAGACACATGCAATCAGAAAGCAATGGTTTGTTTAAGTTGGTTTTCAAGAATAGCTCAATTTTCAGATTATATACTTCTTCATCAATTTGAAAGCTTGTATTTCTTTAGTGAGGTGTATGGAAAACAAGTAATCTACATATTATATAATAAACTCTGGGCACTTTTCACAATGGTTACATATTGTAACCGTGATAAAAAGTCATTTATGATTTATATAATTTGTAGTGATTGGTTTCGAACCCAGTACCTATGTGTAAGTATCACAATGGGTTATAAGTATAATTGTTGTGATAAGTGGCGCGCGTCCTGCCTTTTAATAACGGTTTCCTGACCGTGATAGAAACAACGAACTTACAACCACACCCTACTTAACATCGGTATGATCCGCGTGATGGTACCCCTTTTCCAACCGTTGTGAAAGCATATTTCTGTAGTAGTGTTTGGAGCAATAAAGAAGCAGAATTCAGCAGAGCCTACTAAGCCAAAGTCCTAGCGCGCCACCACTTTCAGTTCCAGTGAAAAAGTTGGATTCGTAAGCTCACTTAGCGCGGTTCCCTTTACAAATCCAAATATTTTCCAGAGGCGGTCTATTTTGAGTGGTAGCCTGCGAAGCGCGGTGAGCCCTCTTAGCGCGGCTCTGAAATTTTGTGTTTATATTTCTCATTTCATCCATTTTTTAGGCTATGGTTTTGGGGTTTTTTGTCCTAATTCCATCAATTTAATTCTTAGGTTTGGATTAGCTAGAAAACAACAATCGAGTCTTGCACGTGGATGGTCAATGGTGGATTCTTCATCAATCGGAGCTGACAACCCACGAGACGTTTAGTTTATTTCTCTTCCTCTTTGTGTATTTCTCTTTTGTTAGGTTTGTATGTATATTTACTCTGAACTCATGTATATTTATCGTTTATGGCGTTGTATAAAACTTGTTTTACAAATCAATCTTGTTGCTTTCCTTGATCTTTTTGCATTTATGTTTGGATTTGGGATTTTGTAGAGATGGACATCACAAGTATCGCTTAGGGAAAGAAATATATTAGTTTCTGGATTCTAGAGATAGGTTCAAAGCTATAAATCGCTTGTGTATCGAAGCTTAATGCTTTCGTGTTTGAGTTTCGCGTAAGACATCGTCGACGCGAGAATATATATGTTCTCGCAACTTTGTGTTAGACATAGCCTCGACTGTGATACGTCTCGTAGGTGTTGCACAAATGGACAATGATGTGAGAGATACGTGATGATTTTGACGAGTATTGTCTGTTGAGTGCAACTGATCGATAGGTTTAAGTTTGTGACGAGTAGTGTATATTCATATATGATAAGTTATTCTCTCCCAAGAATGTGCTTATTTTCCTTGTTATACCTTTTACCTTTCCGTTCATTTAACCTAAGCTCAGAAACACAGAAATCGTTGAATGGCATTCTAACCAGACCATTCTTTGTGGACACGATAAATCCCGGAGTAATACTTCCAAATATTTTGCTTTCCACTTTATTACGCCAACAGTAACACATGTTACAACAATAATAATAATCTTCTTAACATGCACATTCATGGTATTTATGCAACTTCAAAATTGAATTAAAACATCGCAGCAAAATTATCATCCATAAAAATCCTCAAACTGTCAAACTCATGACATTAGTCTCATAAAAGAGTTTAAAAATAAAATTAAACCAATAATTAAGTTCTTGCAAAATCATCACATAATAGTGATATAAAAATTCAATTCAAGCGTTCCCATCCTGATATTATATATCAGAGCAAGACACCTCTAAATCAACGGAAAACTAATAAAATTCTCTAATGAGCTATCTTCCTTACATCTGCAACTACTTCTGAGTATCTGTAGGTTACCCACGTAGAGGCAACATTCAAACAGAAGGGGTGAGTAATCATAATCAATTATAAAAAATATAAGAGAAAAGTAAACTTCCCAAGTATAGTCTACAATTCCACGGCACCAATACAACATAAACTCGCACCTTCATTCATCATAAATAACACACATAAAACTATCATCATAAAATCATCATGTGAGCACTTAATGACTTAATACTCATCACAACCCACATCATCAACAAGAATATGCAGTGTCACATAGAATGTTATGCAATGACACTAACTCAATGCATGTGGTACCAATTATGAACACCTGGTTCATTTCCCTGCATGATCTCCACCATAGGATCGACTCCCTCTTGGAACCGGAGCATATCAAAAATCGCTACCATCACCACAGTAAAGCTTCACTAAAATCCCCAGATAAGAAATTCTAGCTACTCGCACTCGATCCATCACCATAGAAATGAGGCCCCATCATAAACAGAATTGAAGTTCCCTCATCATGTATGCATGGACTCTCAGCATACAACAACAATACATATATATTTGACCACGGCTAGTCAAGTGTGTCCTCAAAAACATAATCATCATTATAGTAGTATCAACATAACAACATTTATGAATATTACTACTACTAACAACAACATCAAATTTGGCAATCCAACAACTCATCAATCATGGCAACATCGTCATCCCGTAACATTATTAATACAATACAACATTTTCATAGACCGAACACATAAACCAACAACTTCATCAACAAAATAAATATAGAAATAATACCCAAACAGCTCATCTATTACTATCATGTTATATCTTTGCACGTTAGCTTTCCAACGCTTCGAAGGGTGTGTCAAACGGAGTTACATAACTCAAGTTACGACACTTTCAATACACATTGCCAGAATACTCGCCTCGGACTCGCCCGGTGAATTTCCCAACGTCGCAAGCTCGCCCGACAAATTTCCCAGCGAAAATTTCGCCCGGAGCTCGCCCAACAAATTTCACGATTCTAGCAACCCCTAGGTGCGTGTCATACCCTAATTTTTGACCCCCCTGAGATGACATATCTTCAGGATTTTTCATCAGGTCAAGACAAGTACCCAGAGCAGTCATTTCTCCATCTGGTACCTAATCGAGGATGCTCAAAGACAAGAAAGCTCAGGCAAAGGATCAATCAATAACAAAGACTAATCTCTAATACAATCATGGGGCTCAAAGACTTCATTTTTTCTCATCTATGATTGATTAGACATCCAGTCATCTGAGTACAGGTTTACTCAGGTCACCAGACTAGGGTTTTGAGCCTATCAAGGACTAAGATCAGGGATCACATTTGGGAAACCCTAAAAAGCCCCAGAGGGTCATTCAAAGACATCAATCTTCTTCAAATAACTCATATTACAAGATCTACTGGACATCACACTTCAATTCAAAGTCTACAGTCATTATTTTCACCTGGTCGACAAATTAGGGTTTTGACCTAATTCACCAAGATGGTTGACTTTTGATCAGGGAATGAATCCAAAACTCAAGACATGATTCAAGGATCTCTACTACCTCAATATAATCCATTTACATCATTCATTTGAGGAAAAGATCTTGTTTCTACACAAAAACCCAAAAATTCACTTTGTCAGGAAAAAGTCAACTGTGAAGGATCATCATTGACTTTTAAGGTTTTTGGTCAAAAAATGACTTTCAAAGATCAATATCATCAATATATGGATGTCAAAGTCATTTGGCCAAAGAAATTCAAAGAAATTCATCAAGGAGCGAAAAGTCGGGAATTAGGGTTTTTGAAGGCATGGTGAGAACTCAAAATTTCACCTACACAACTCAAAAAACTTCCAACATGAAAGTTGTAGATCTTGCAAAATAAAACAACATCTTACAAAGGAACTTTTTTCAAAAGATCAACCATTTATGAAGTTTTGGAAATTTTGAAGTTTAGGTCATAAACACTTAGAAATTTTTCTAAGTGTTTTAACCTAGTTTTCTTCCAACTTTGGCCTCATTTTTCACAAATTTCCCAAAGGATTCTGAAGAAGACATAAACTAATGATTTAAAGTAGATGTTTAGGGCTTTCCAAATTGTGTTCAACCTTCTCCAAATTCAATTTGAGCTAAGAGTTATGCTTGTCCAAAGTTGGCCTCATAAACTAAAATTATAGGTCATGTACAATTTGGAACTTTGCAATTTTGTGCATCTTGCTTCACTAAGTGGTGCTACACGACCTCTAATGCATCTGAAAACATACCATGCATCAATTTCCATCATTGCATAAAGATTGAAGAGAATATTCCAAAACCAAGCCATGTGATTAAGTAATGATTACATTCTTGAATTTATGGCAAATGATGAATCATCAAGGAATCTTCTCACTAGCCAATTGGAACCCTCCTCTGAATCAGAAATGTCCCCCAAGATCCTGCAAGATCAATGGTTGGGGAAGCTAGCCCGAAAATGCATCATTGCACTTGGATATTTTCCAAACTTTCTTCATGGCTAAGGAAGCAAATCAACTTCACTAAGGAAGCTCACTCCTCTACTTCAGTACTGAACCATTTGCCTATAAATATAGAGGCATTCCTCATTCAAAATCACACCAAAGCAACCATAATACTTGCTTTCTCATTCTCTCCTTTTGCTTATTGTTTTTCAAAGTTCTTTGGCAAGAAGAATCGATTTCTTCAAACCAAGGCTCATCTTTGAAAAGTAAGCCTTCTATCATCCTCAGGGGGTTCATTTGAGGTGATCCAAGCACCTGGATCACTTCTGTAAGTAGAAGAACACCATTATCGAGTTCATTTTGGAGCACTTGCAGTTGGAGGACCATCGAGCAATTCAAAGAGTTTCCAACAAAGCCAAGCATCCAGGCACGTTCCTCTGGTCATAGTGAAGCTAACCAGATGGCTGCAGCTCATCTGTAACTCCAAATTCAACAACCTCCATGTTCACTTGAAGCTGAAATCGAGGGAGGTCCATAGAACAATTCAGAAGGATTCAAGTCACAATAAGCATTCAGTTAGCATCACTGGGTTACAAGGAAGCTATCCAGATCATCCCTACAAGCCCAGGTGCTCTCAATCATCCTCACGACCTCCATTTTCAGAGGTAAGTTTTCAAGCTCCAGCTCCTTAATTCAAGTACTCTTTATGAAATAGCTCGATTCTATCTTGTTCAGCATCATCAGAGGATTAAAAACCCTCTATCATCATTCATTTATTCATCTTGTGCATCATTTAATTTTAAAATTAGGGTTTACGTGTTCTTCGTGTTCATGCTAAAATTAGTTAGTTACACTTAAGATAAATAAATTCTGAATCCATGGCCATGTTCCTCGTCCAAAATCAAGCAAAATTGATGTTTACATCACACCATTTGGTTGAGAAACAAGGGAGTTAGAAATTCAAAATTTCTGAGCTCAAGGTTGAAGACGAAGATGGTGGCGCGCGAAATTTGAATCTCATGGGTCTTTTTAAAATATAAACAATTCGTTGCATCTGAATAACAAGCTGCGCGCGCAGCTCAGCTGGTTATTGTTTTGTGGTGTGACCAAAGGGGCGTGGGTTCGAACCATACTAGGGCCAAACCAATTTTTTACCCCTTATTTTCTTTCTTTTTTTATACAAACTTCACTTAATTATTTAATCTATCAAATTAAGTCATTTTTACTTCATTTTTCACACACATGTCACTTAATACATATATTTTGTGTTTAATCAAAAAAATCATAAAAATATTATTTATTTTCCTATATTTTAATTAGGTTTAAAATCATATGTTTTAAGTTATTTTCTTAAATACTTAATATACATTTTCACTTTGTATTAATCTAATTAATTGTGTGAGTAATTATATGATAAAAACCCTAATCATTTAGGTCTTAATTAGGTATAGATTTTGTCTGTACTTCAATTAAGTTGACTTTTGTCAAAATTCAAATTATGTTCAAACTTCAAAGTAAACAGACAATCGAGGTCTTCAAACAACAGAACCCCGTATCTTTTCAACTGTTTTCATAAACAGTAAACCATTTTTTAAATCGGGCCTCTAATAGAGTGTAAGTCCCAAAAACCTTCTCTTCTTAGCTTGTTTTCAAAACTGTATTTTCAAAATCTTCTTTCTGTTTTCAAAACATTCTTCTGGTATTTGAAGGGCATTATTCCCGGTGAAACTCTTCAGATACCTATGTGACCTTTGTCCATCTTCACTTCTTCTGTTTTCAAAAACCATTAACTGTTTATCATATATATTCAACTGTTATCAACAAAACAACAAAAATACTGTTGAGGCTCTGTACATACTTCTTCAATGGCCTCCACTCCATCCAGGTTAGGCTTTACAAGCTTTCAATTTACAGTCTTTATTTAAATTACTGTCAAATATAAACTGTGCATATATTAGTTTAGAACTGCGTTTGAGTATAAACCTTAGGACAGTTAAACTATATATATTATAGGAATATGACCTAGGATTGAGAATGTCTTCCCGGTGAAGGCTCTTTCCTAATTAGAGATCTGTAGTTCAAACCCCCAAGATGAATTATTCCCGGTGAAACATCTTGGCAAAAAACCTTAGAATCCAAATAATAGGACACATCCACCCAAAGAGGAATTATTCCCGGTGAAACCTCTTACCCATTTGCTTAGAGCCAAAATAAGTTCAAAACCACATAAGCTTTCTCTTGTGCTACAACAAGGACCCTCGATTAGCCTCCTCTTGGGCTTTGTACAAGGACCCACAGGCTTCTTAAAAGCATTTCCAGCTTCCTCTTGAGCTTGTATACAAGGACCCATCAGGTTTCTTACAAACATAGGAACAGGTCTTTAGTCACCTTTTAGCCTACCCTGGTGAGTTTCTTCCAATTTAAACCAGACTTTAAAACAAGCTAAGTTTGTCTCAATTTTGCATTGAGTACACTCTTTGGAATGAGAGACATGGACAGTCTCTGTCACCCTTATCTTCATCAATCCTCCTTAGTAGAGTCTAGGATCTATGTTTTGGTCATCCTCAGCATTGAGTCAGCCTCCATCTTGGGCTTTAAACAAAGAGTCTCCACTAGATAATCTTTCTGCCATCCTTCATTTCAATAAAAATCCCTGGAAAGGGTTAGCCTCCAAAGTCATTTAAAATCAATCCATTCCTTCATTTCAATAAAAATCCCTGGAAAGGGTTAGCCTCCAAAATTAATAAATAAATAATAGACTTCATTCTCTTAGGTAACAATTTCCCCAAAAGAGTCAAAATCCCTGGAAAGGGTTAGCTTCCAAAAAAAACATGATAAAAGTCAGTCTTTTAATAGACAAATTCACCAGCTGAATCAAAATCCCTGGAAAGGGTTAGCTTCCAAAAGAAAAACAGTCTTTTTAATCTCCAGTAGAGTTAAAACCAACAAAAACAGTTAGCCTCAACCTTGGGCTTCATACAAGGCACCCAAACAATAAAACTCCCCTGTCAAGAGTTAGCCACAACCTTGGGCTTTGTACAAGGCACACAAATAGAGTCTCCCTAAGTAGAGTCAGCCTCAATTCTGGGCTTTGTACAGAACACAAAAATACCCTGTAATTAATCCCCAGTGGAGTCATCTCCCAGAGTCAATAATATTAATTAATCAATCAAAAAGCCTCAAGCTTGGGCCTCATACAAGCCAGCTAAATTCAAATCTTTTATACAGTAGATAGACATAGCTTATCTCTATAGAGAGATATTTTTACTACTCTACCACATTCAAACAAACAAACATTTCAATTTCAATTTCAAATTCAATTTCAAATCAAAGTCTCCCATTTAGGACTCTGAAAGACATGCTCTGGCACATCCCCAGACTTGTACACTTTCCCTAATTTGGACGAGCATCTTTCTTTCATTTAAGAGGCATCTGACTGGCATACTTGCACACACACAAGTAAGGTCCCCCTCTTGAATGAAATGAATCCAGTTATTCTGTCACTCCTTTAAATGTTTGTGGTAGAATAGTACAAATACCTCTCTGTAGAGATAATTTCATGTCTCTTTACTGTAAACAGAGATTTAATTCCAAGCTTCAACCTTGAGCTTCAAGCAAGGCACCAAAAACATTAATTTCCCTAGTTAGTTCCCCGAACTACATTAAGCTCTGACTTCCACTAGGGATATGTAGGCATGAGGTTCACAAGGAATCTCAGCGAGCTAATAAAATACCAAAAATAGTCAGTCTGTCTGTCTGTCTGTCTTTTCAAATCAATTCAATTCCTTCTCCTAACACAAAGGAGAAACTTTCCCAATCATAGCAATAAACACAAACACAATGACACAGAGAAGGTTCCTGTAGAGTACTACAGATATGTAGGGTGTTTAAACACTTCCCTATGTATAACCGACCCCCCGGACTCCAGAATTTCTAGTCTAGGTGTAAATCCCCACACTTAGCAAACTCCTAGGGTTTAGTTGAGATCTTTTTTCCCCTTTCCTACTCGTAGGACAAATAAGAAAGTTCGTGTGATATCGTAGGAAGAACTGAAATAAAATTCATCCCACCACGGGCGCATTCTCCTTCCAAATTTCGCGTGAAGGGTCTAGCGTGCCGTCCTCCCAAGTGAAACGGGGAGGTAAAAGAAAACGACACCACAGAAAAATGGCGACTCTGCTGGGGATATAAGTGTTAAAAACCTTGGTTTTTCATCCAAACCAATGGTTGACCTGTTGCTGGTCCAGCCCCAATGAGGAATTAGGGATGCCAAATTCCCCCTCAAACAAGAGAGGTCCTGCCTAACCTCTGTGTCATATCATGTGTTTGTTGCATATATTTTTGCTTATTTTGTTTATTCTGTATCGGGAAAGGGCTTGATTCCCCCTTGTGGTGAGAAATCCTATACCCGGATTTGAGTGCAACATAAGATAGGATGGAGGATGTCTTCCCGGTGAAGGCCCTCTAATCTTGGTTTCCAAGTCTACTCTTGGGATTTGCCTGGCTGGTTGTGATTAACTGCGCCACTGCATTCCGAGACTGATTTGTACCAGGAGGACCTAGAAACACATTAACCCCACTTAAAGCCTTTTTAGGACGTAGAGCGGTGATTACGGAAGTAATTGTCACGCAGATACTACACTCAGAGAAAACTCTCTTATAGATACCAATCAACGTATCTTTAAGGTTGAGCAAAAACTCTGAGACCCCTAGAACCCGTTCTACAGGTACAAAAATCCTTAACCTTAGTTTACCATTGGGGCGGAGACTGCGTTTTGACTTCATGACCACTATACCCTTCAACGCCATGTTTGTTTAAAACTCTTGTGTGTGCATTCATGCATTCATGCATCATTCATTAATAAACAACTAAAAACAAAAAGAGTCTTTTTCGAGTCGTTTTTCAAGGAAACTAAATAACGAACGTTTTGAACTTCATAGAAAGAGAGAAACGGAGAAAGGACTTAAGGATCTATACCATGGATTACGGAAGAAAGAGAGCTAGGAAATACACCTTCAAAATTCCCCAGGTCGAGGAACTGGGAAAGCTCGGAAAACTGGTGGTCAACCCCCAGGCTTTCAAGGAGAAGTATGGAAAACTTCTGCCTTTGCTCAATACCAACATGGTGGATGGGATCCTTCCCACCTTGGTACAGTTTTACGATCCAACGTATCACTACTTCACCTTTCCAGATTATCAGCTCATGCCTACGTTAGAGGAGTACTCTCGTCTGATTGGAATACCCGTGTACGCGCAAGATCCGTACTCCGGTTTGGAAAAGAATCCTGACGACGTTATCATTGCTGCAACTACTCCCTTGAACGTAGTCGACATCAGAACTCATATGGTGAG
>NW_026706750.1:0-27836 GCF_029867415.1 Vicia villosa | reverse complement strand
GAATCTTGAAGGTGTATTTCCTGGCTCTCTTTCTTCCGTAATCCATGGTATAGATCCTTAAGTCCTTTCTCCGTTTCTCTCTTTCTATGAAGTTCAAAACGTTCGTTATTTAGTTTCCTTGAAAAACGACTCGAAAAAGACTCTTTTTGTTTTTAGTTGTTATTAATGAATGATGCATGAATGCATGAATGCACACACAAGAGTTTTAAACAAACATGGCGTTGAAGGGTATAGTGGTCATGAAGTTAAAACGCAAACCTCGCCCCAATGGTAAACTAAGGATAAGGATTTTTTGTACCTGTAGAACGGGTTCTAGGGGTCTCAGAGTTTTTGCTCAACCTTAAAGATACGTTGATTGGTATCTATAAGAGAGTTTTCTCTGAGTGTAGTATCTGCGTGACAATTACTTTCGTAATCACCGCTCTACGTCCTAAAAAAAGGCTTTAAGTGGGGTTAATGTGTTTCTAGGTCCTCCTGGTACAAATCAGTCTCGGAATGCAGTGGCGCAGTTAATCACAACCAGCCAGGCAAATCCCAAGAGTAGACTTGGAAACCAAGATTAGAGGGCCTTCACCGGGAAGACATCCTCCATCCTATCTTATGTTGCACTCAAATCCGGGTATAGGATTTCTCACCACAAGGGGGAATCAAGCCCTTTCCCGATACAGAATAAACAAAGTAAACAAATATATATGCAACAATCACATGATATGACACAGAGGTTAGGCAGGACCTCTCTTGTTTGAGGGGGAATTTGGCATACCTAATTCCTCATTGGGGCTGGACCAGCAACAGGTCAACCATTGGTTTGGATGAAAAACCAAGGTTTTTAACACTTATATCCCCAGCAGAGTCGCCATTTTTCTGTGGTGTCGTTTTCTTTACCTCCCCGTTTCACTTGGGAGGACGGCACGCTAAACCCTTCACGCGAAATTTGGAAGGAGAATGCGCCCGTGGTGGGATGAATTTTGTTTCAGTTCTTCCTACGATATCACACGAACTTTCTTATTGGTCCTACGAGTAGGAAAGGGAAAAAAAGATCTCAACTAAACCCTAGGAGTTTGCTAAGTGTGGGGATTTCACCTAGACTAGAAATTCTGGAGTCCGGGGGGTCGGTTATACATAGGGAAGTGTTTAAACACCCTACATATCTGTAGTACTCTACAGGAACCTTCTCTGTGTCATTGTGATTGTGTTTGCTGCTAATGATTGGGAAAGTTTCTCCTTTGTGTTAGGAGAGAGAATTGAATTGATTAAAGAAAGACAGACAGATAGACAGACTGACTATTTTTGGTATTTTTTTAGCTCGCTGAGATTCCTTGTGAACCTCATGCCTACATATCCCTAGTGGAAGTCAGAGCTTAATGTAGTTCGGGGAACTAACTAGGGAAATTACTTGTTTTTGGTGCCTTGCTTGAAGCTCAAGGTTGAAGCTTGGAATTAAATCTCTGTTTACAGTAAAGAGACATGAAATCATATTTACAGAGAGGTATTTGTACTATTCTACCACAAACATTTAAAAGTGACAGAAAAGCTAAAAAAAATGATGTTTCATTAAGAGGGGAGTCTACTTGGTTGATCAAGTATGACAGCCATCGTGCCTCTAAAATGAAAGAAAGATGCTCATCCAAATTAGGGAAAGTGTACAAGTCTGGGGATGTGCCAGAGCATGTCTTTCAGAGTCCTAAATGGGAGACTTTGAATGAAATTGAAATTGAAATGTTTGTTTGTTTGAATGTGGTAGAGTAGTAAAAATATCTCTCTATAGAGATAAGCTATGTCTATTTACTATATGAAAGATTTGACTTTAGCTGGCTTGAATGAGGCCCAAGCTTGAGGCTTTTTGATTGATTTTATTGACTTATTGAAATGATAACTCTACTGGGGAGTATTTAAACTAAGGATTTTTTTGTGTTCTGTACGAAGCCCAGAATTGAGGCTGACTCTACTTAGGGAGACTCTATTTGGGGAGATTATCTCCTAAGAGAATGAATCTTTGATTTTTTGAAAGACTGATTTTGGAGGCTAACCCTTTCCAGGGGTTTTGACTCAGCTGGAGAAATTGTCTGTTAAAAGACTGACTTTATCATGTTTTTTTTTGGAGGCTAACCCTTTCCAGGGGTCGTGACTCTTTTTGATTAATTGACTTTGGAGGCTAACCCTTTCCAGGGGTTTTTATTGAAATGATGGATTGATTTGGAGGCTAACCCTTTCCAGGGGTTTTGACTCTTTTGGTGAATGGCAGAAAGATTATCTAGTGGAGACTTCTTGTTTAAAGCCCAAGATGAAGGCTGACTCATGCTGAGGATAAGAAAATATGGATCCTAGACTCTGCTAAGGAAGATTGATGAAGATAAGGGTGACAGAGACTTGTCCATGTCTCTCATTCCAAAAGGTATACTCAATGCAAAATTGAGACAAACTTGGCTTGTTAAAAGTCTGGTTTAAATTGGAAGAAAACTCACCAGGGTAGGCTAAAAGGTGACTAAAGACCTGTTCCTATGTTTATAAGAAACCTGATGGGTCCTTGTATACAAGCTCAAGAGGAAGCTGGAAATGCTTTTAAGAAGCCTGTGGGTCCTTGTACAAAGCCCAAGAGGAGGCTAATCGAGGGTCCTTGTTATAGCACAAGAGAAAGCTATGTAGTTTTGAACTTATTTTGGGCTCTAAGCAAATGGGTAAGAGGTTTCACCGGAAATAATTCCTCTTTGGGTGGATGTGTCCTATATTTTTGGATTCTAAGGTTTTTGCCAAGATGTTTCACCGGGAATAATTCATCTTGGGGGTTTGAACTACAGATCTCTAATTAGGAAAGAGCCTTCACCGGGAAGACATTCTCAATCCTAGGTCATATTCCTATAATAAATATATATAGTTTAACTGTCCTAAGGTTTATACTCAAACGTAGTTCTAAACTAATATATATGCACAATTTATATTTGACAGTAATTTAAATAAAGACTGTAAATTGAAAGCTTGTAAAGCCTAACCTGGATGGAGTGGAGGCCTTTGAAGAAGTATGTACAAAGCCTTACCAGCAATTGATGGATAACAGTTGAATATATATAGGATAAACAGTTAATGGTTTTTGAAAACAGAAGAAGTGAAGATGGACAAAGGTCACATAGGTATCTGAAGAGTTTCACCGGGAATAATGCCCTTCAAATACCAGAAGAATGTTTTGAAAACAGAAAGAAGATTTTGAAAATACAGTTTTGAAAACAAGCTAAGAAGAGAAGGTGTTTGGGACTTACACTCTATTAGAGGCCCAGTACTTTACAGTACTGGTTAAAAAATAGTTGAAAATGATTTGTGATTTTTGAAATGATTACTGTTGTGAAAACAGTTGATTGATGATTTGAAATGATTACTGTTATGAAAAACAGTTTTATGAGTTTTAGGCTTACCTCGAAGAATGAGAAATTGGATTTCTGAGTTTGAGGTGTTACCTTGATCCTTAAGTGATATGCTTGGAATAAATTGGGATCTCAACAGTTATTGAGCATTCACACCAGCAGAAAAGAACATCGGATAAGCTCACAGCTTACAGCATTCCATGATCACTTAGTAATTGTTTATGGACTTCTACAGCAAATGGAAGACCAAACAAACAGACAAATCCAAAAGACAACAGAGAAATAATCTCTAAGTCTTGGATGAAGTGAGAAAATTCAAGTAATGTGCAACAGTAATCAAATAAAATTTTAAATGATTAACTATACAACAATAATATAAAAAAATATCAAGTTCAAATGAAATTAATTCTAAGAGAAAATGTTTTTGTATTTTTTATGAGAAAAGAAAATAATTAGAAATATATTTATAAATATGCATCTAATATATTTTTTGGCATTTTTAATAAGAATTAGAAAATTAAAACTAAATCCTATATTAAAAATAAAAACTAAGTCTTTTGATGCAAACTATTTTTCTAAAGAAAATTAAAAGAAATAATTAAAAGAGCTTAATAAGTGGGCCAGAGGGAGTGCAAATTCGGATTGGGGGTGCAGTGGCCCAAACTGAAATAATAAAAAGATTTTGGACCGGACCGGGTCGGTTCGTGAGGAACCCGGATCCATTTCCTTTCACTACACAATTGGGTTGGGAAAAAAAACCCTAAGAACAAAAGAATGAGGCAACGGCTCACTCTCCTCTCTCTTTCTCATTTTCACGCTTCTGCAAAAGCAATGGAAAAAAAATCCTCTCTTTCTCTCGAGCGCTCTCTTGCTCTCACTCTCATTTTTCTCTCAAACGATTATCTCTCTCCCTGAATCACTCTCTGCTCTCTCATGATTTTCTCCGTGAAGATGAACAACAACTCTCTCCCTCACAGTTTTCTCCTCTTGATCGCTACTGTCTCTCTCGGTTCACTCTCACCGTGAACAACAACAAACTTTCATTCGGTTTATTTCTCTCACTCATTCATTCTCGCCGTGAACAGCAACAACAACAACAACAAAGCTACTCTCGGATTCACGGTTGTTCTGGGTTTAACAACAACAGCTTGTATTTCTAAAGATATCACTTATTCTGTTTGAAAGAACAAAAGTTCTCTTAACTCAAGGTAACACAAATTTGTTCCAATTTCGTTTTCACAGAATAGTTTTGTTTTTATGACATAGCAAAATTGTTTATGTTCTATGTGTTTTTTTTTTCGGTTTTCAGATAGTGCACAAGAACAACAAAAAAACTAACAACAACAACTGACAGCAATTTAAAGGGGTGAGAGTCTAGTCGGACTTACCTACGGCGAGGAGGATTTCGCCGGTTGGTGTTGAGGTATGTGTCTTGTTCTGCTTCTGGAAACCGAACTTGTTGTTGTTGATGTTATTCTGAATTCTTGAACACGTTGTTGCTGTTGCTTTGAATTGGTTGATGTTGCTGAGCAATTTCCTTGTGTTTCTGAACCTTGGCTTGTTGTTGTCGCAACTGTTGTTGTTGCTGCAGGTACAACACTGATTAATGGAAATACTGAGAGTGAAGGAAGAAGACTTACCTGCGGCGAAGATGTCGAAGATTCGTCTATGGAGGCTCGAAGATGGGAGCCATCGTTGAAAAGCTGCCAGCAAGCAAACAAGCAAGGTATGAAAGTTTCCCTTCTCCTTCTTCCTTCTGTATTTTCTTTGTAGAATGTAACTTAGAAGTTACAGACTTCTTGCTGCGTTCTCCCCTCCTTTTCTTCTTTTTTTTCTTGCCTTTCCTCTATTTATAGAGGAACAAAAGAGGGACAATTTTGGTCATTTTTGGCACCTCAAGAGCTTTAGCTTAGTCTGTAAGATTACTTAGTGGCAAAGCTTTAATCATTACAAAGAATATTCTCCAAAATAATGATTGCCAAGTAATCATTGCCAAGCTGCCTTAGTTGTTGAATTTCCTTAGTGACCAAGTATCACATGGAATATATATTATGCACATGGGATGGATTCTACACGACATAAGCCATAGTTTAGTGAAGTTTATGTCATAACTTCTAAGTGACAGAATTTGTGACATAAAAATATCCCACTTTGACTCTTTGACTTTTAATTGGGCTTTTGGGCCCTCTTGAATTATTTTGGTTGGACTTTTGCTAATTCCACCCTTTTTGTTTCTTTTTCATGTGAGATGAGAACTTTTGAAGAAAGCATGGAGAAACTTTAATGAAGACTTTGAAGATTGAAGAATTAATTCAAGAAGCTTTGTATTTTCTTTTGTTCTTGTAATTCTAATGGAATTCCAACTTTAGAAGTTGCATGAACTTGAACTTTGTATGAATGGAATGATGTAATTCTTGAATTTTGGATGAAACCTTGTAATTTGTTTAGAAATTAGAAATTGTTTCATGTAAAAGAACATCATTTGTAATGCTTGAATTTCCTTTAGAATTCTTTGAATGAAATTGTACGAATCATGAATCTTGGATATTCTTTGAATGAAATTTTGAATCTTGCAAATTCAAATGAACAATGATCAATCTTGAATGGAAATTCCTTGAAGTGATTTGAAGAATGTCTTTGCACCAATGAACTTGAAAAGATATTGAACTCGAAATTCTTAAATTCATGTCTTTGAACCATACTTGAAATAGTATTTCAACAAAATGGATTAAAAGATATTTCTTGCAACTTTTGATTAAATTTCCATGAATGATCAAATAATCCATATGATTCGATTTCTTCACCATGAGCAATCCACGTGCCCAAAAACCATGGAACAGATCCTAAACAAGTCTCTTAAATCAAACCAATGGTAATGGTGCCTTTAAATGAAAACTTCCATGAACCCGAAATTTTCTTTCAAAGAATGAGTGAATGAATGAAATCTTGATCACGGCTTCCAAACCGATCAAGAAACATTTTTGAATTTGACGTCAATGATGTGACATCTCAGGGGGGGGTCAAAAATTAGGGTATGACACATGGTAGAAACTCAGTTTGACAAGAAAGTTAAAATGGTGAGGAGTGATAATGGGACTGAATTACATATGCCTGCCTATTATGCTTCTAAGGGAATTCTTCATCAAAGAAGCTGTGTGTATACACCACAGCAAAATGGAAGGGTAGAAAGAAGGCACCAACACATATTGAACATTAGTAGAGCACTCATGTTTCAATCTAAATTACCTAAGAAATATTGGTCTTATGCTGTCCTTCATGCAGTTTTTCTTATGAATCGAATCCCTACTAAGCTCCTGAAGAACAAGTCCTCTTATGAAGTTTTATATGGCACATTACCTGAGTTGAGCTCTCTTAAAGTGTTTGGATGCTTATGCTATGGATCCACACTGCCCACTAACAGACATAAATTTGACCCAAGAGCAAAGAAGTGTGCTTTCTTGGGATTCAAGCAAGGTATGAAGGGTTATGTGCTTCTAGATATCAACACTTTTGAGATTGTTATATCTAGAAATGTTAAATTTTTTGACATGGAGTTTCCTTTCATTGCTAAATCCAGTAGTAATGATTCTACTTGCATCTATTTTGATCAGTCTAGAAATCTGTCTGATTTTTCTATGTCTAAAGCTGTATTAGATGTTTCTCCAAGTGGATCAATGCTTTCTCCTCATTTCAATGATCAGAATGTCTCCACTGAACATAATGAGTCTCCCACATTATCTCCTATCATTGAGACAGATTCTCATGATGATCCTAACTCTATCAACAAAGATTCCATTGACACTAGTCTGCCTACCTCTACTGATCAGGAATCATATCATTCCTCATTTCCCTCAAATTCTTCATCTAATGAACATAGGAGGTCTACTCGTGTCTCTAAACCTCCTTCTCACTTAAAGGATTATGTTTGTAACTCTATTACTTCCTCCACTAGTCAATATCCTATTTCCAAATATCTCTCTTATTCTCAGCTATCTCCTTCTCATCAAGCTTATGTCATGGCTCTATCTTCTGACACTGAACCTTCCAATTATAAAGTTACTAGCAAGGATCCTCGATGGGTTCAGGCCATGCAACTCGAGTTAGATGCTTTAAAACGAAATCACACATGGGATCTGGTTGATTTACCACCTAATGCCTCTCCCATTGGAAGCAAATGGGTATATAAAATCAAACGACATGCAGATGGTTCTGTTGAACGTTTCAAAGCAAGACTTGTGGCTCAAGGTTTCACACAAATAGAGGGGCTCGATTATTTTGAGACGTTTTCACCTGTGGCTAAATTGTCTACTATTCGTGTGCTGTTGGCTCTTGCAGCTATTCATGGCTGGCACCTTCATCAGCTAGACGTGAATAATGCATTTTTGCACGGGGATTTACATGAAGCTGTATACATGAAACTTCCACAGGGTGTACTCTCTTCAAAAGTTGGTCAAGTATGTAAGCTGAATAAATCACTGTATGGTTTAAAGCAAGCAAGTAGGCAATGGTTTGAAAAATTAACCACTTTTCTTCAAACTCAAGGTTTCCTACATGCACACGCTGATCATACCCTCTTTACTAAGACTGATTCTTCTTCATTCACAGCCATCCTTGTGTATGTCGATGATATCATCTTAGCAGGGACATCTATTTCTATGATCAACACCTTGAAGAAATCACTGGATGATACCTTTCACATAAAAGACCTGGGCCAGTTGAAATTTTTTTTAGGTATTGAGGTTGCACGATCCCCTAAAGGTATCTTCCTTTGTCAAAGAAAATACTGCCTTGAATTGCTTCATGATGTTGGCTTAGCTGGTTGCAAACCAGTTTCCACTCCCTTGGATGCTTCTTCGCGCCTTCATCAAGATGATGGATCTGCCTTTGCTGATGTCACTGCCTATAGAAGATTAGTGGGAAGACTCCTCTATCTTACTACCACGCGACCAGACATTGCTTTTGCTACTCAACAATTGAGCCAATTCATGAGTGCACCTACCGAGTCTCACTACAAGGCTGCCTTAAGGGTCCTTCGGTATCTTAAGCAATCTCCAGCTCGTGGTATCTTTTTGTCTCAAGCCTCTGATCTGCAGCTATCAGGGTTTAGTGATGCTGACTAGGGCGGTTGTGTTGACACGCGTCGTTCCATCTCTGGATATTGTTTCTTTATTGGGCAATCCCTTGTGTCGTGGAAGGCTAAGAAGCAGCTCACGGTCAGTTGTTCATCTGCTGAGGCAGAATATCGTGCCCTCGCATCTGCCACTCGTGAGCTTCAATGGCTATGCTTCTTGTTGCATGATTTGCATCAACATCCCTCTCGATTACCAGTGCTTTATTGCGATAGTCAGAGTGCCCTACACATCTCTGCAAACCCTGTCTTTCATGAGCGTACTAAACATCTGGACATCGACTGCCATTTGGTCCGTGAGAAGTTACAAGCTGGAGTGATGGGCTTGTTGCCGGTTTCCTCTCAAGATCAAGCTGCAAATGTCTTTACTAAGGCCCTTGGACCACGTCCATTCCATTCTTGTCTGTCCAAGCTTGGTTTGATGAACATCTATCAACCTCAAGCTTGTGGGGGGGGTGACAAAGCACGTGCATGAGATCACTGACGTGGAGGATTGATTGGCTGAGATTGGTTATGCCCTAACTGAAAGTTTGTTATGCTTAGTTAGTTAGTTACTCTTGTATATAAACCATGTAACGCCTTTGTAACAAACTAATGAATGCAATATTGATTTTCTCTTCCTTTCTTCTTTGTTTCTTCTCTGCACTCACAGAGCTTTATTCTTCTCCATCAATGGAGTTTCTTGGCATTCATTCATCATTCACATTTACTTAGAAGATCATATACCAAATTGACAAAATTAACAAGTGAAAAAGATATGAAAAACCAACTTAACTGAACTCTCACATAAGAGACATGAAATTCCATTAGAATAAAAAATACTCCTCGTTTGAACAAAATTTTCATAGAAGGGAGTCGATCTAGTAGAAGGCGTAAAAAAAACCACCACTTTAGAAGGGGCCAACTAACCTTGATTGGGGACATGGTTGAATTATCAACCAAATCATAGAACAAAGAAGGAATAAGGAAGTTCAACTGAATATGGTAAGCAGATCAACAAAAAAAAAACACCATCTCTTGTATGATTTCTCTTCCATTTATCTATATCACGAGAGAGAGAGAGAGAGAGAGAGAGAGAGAGAGAGAGAGAGAAGAGAGAGAGAGAGAAACACCCTAAACCTCAACATGCAATTTATAAAGTAATTAGAGAAATTTTCTAAAAAAGGGTGGCACAATTTTTCTCAATTAAACGTCTTCCTCAAAATTATACTCCCTCCGTCCCATAATGAGTGACCCAGCACACCATTTCACACAGATTAAGAAAATGGTATAAAAGTAAGAGAGAGAATATCATTTTTACTATAATACCCTTATCATGTCTTGAAAATGGTGAAACTTTTATTAATTAGAGGGTAAAATTGGAAAATGTGCATTGAAAATTGAAATGGGTCATTCATTTCGGGACACCATTTTATTCCAAATGGGTCACTCATTGTGGGACGTAGGGAGTACTTAATAGCAGTAGAAATTAAACAATTGAAAACAAAACTTTATTGTCTCATCAAAATAGAGATCATTTTAACTCAATAAAATATTAGTTTAGGTAAGCATAACAACTCGCAGAATAAAACAGGTAAATGATCTCAACCCGAGAGTTACAATATTAGAGCGACTCGTAGAAAATAAATTCAAAAATGATAAACCAATAAAGAGGCCACTATGCCATCCTCCAACACAACAGCAGCCAGTACTCCTCTACCTGGGTATTTGTACCATCAGTACAACAAGCTACACAAACAAACAAAAAGGGGTGAGAAATATGTTCATAATGTTAATGGTGTATGTAAACAAGTAGGATAGTTCAACATAAATATTCAATAATCACTCATAATAGTTCACAACATATAATAATCAAATATGCAACTTTATATAATAAATGAGACTCATCACCCCTACATATTTTGGATTTCAGAGTTGTGTTACAGATTAATCTACACCTCTGGTTCCTTATCTGAACCAACGATTCCACCAATGAATCTGAGTTTCGTCTCTAGTTCCCCATCTAAACCAACAATTCCACCAATGAATCTAACACCACCAATAAATATGATGCATGGCATGCAACAGACAACTTAAATATGCTACTCAACAAATGATTCCCCCTCTAAACCGAAACTAAGCCAATAAAAGGCCACCACTGTAGTTCCCCATTTGAACTAATCACCTCAATAATATACACATATACGTAATAACAACTCAACACATGCATATAGTTATACTTTCATTCAACTTTAATCATTAACAGGGTAATTTATCAACTTATATACTCAACAATACTCATCAACAAAGTAATAGAAATTATTACTCATGTAAGTCCATCAACAGGGTAAGAAAATTATTATACATGCTAAATATTACTCATCAACAAGGTAAATATGTTATTACCAACAAATATACTCACCAACAGAGTAACATTAATATTCTACAACTCATATTATTATTAATGTAAGACGCTAGGTGCTAACAACCATTGTGTTGGGCCAGTTCATACAAAGCTTTGCTCTACCTTTAAACGGGGCCTCCGCTAGTAGACAGTGGGATTGGTCCTCTTGAATTAGTCGGTCGCAAGACCGGATACCAAGATTCATGTTGAAGCGGTAAAGCGGCAAGCAAAAGATTTGGAAGTATTACTTCGGGAATTATTGTGTCCACAGAGAATGGTCTGGTTAGAATTCCATTCAACAGTTTCTCAGTTTCTTAGCTTGGGTTTGAATGAACAAAAATTAAAAAGATATAAACGGGAAAATAAATACATTCTTCGGAGAGAATAACTTATCAGGCCTAAATATACACTACTCGTTACAAACTTAAACCTATTAATCAGTTGCACTCAACCTACAATGCTCGTCATTACCATCACGTATCTATCACATCAGTGTTCATATCTGAAGCACCAACAAGACGTATCACAATTGAGGTTATCTCTAACGCAAAGTTGCAAAAACATCTGTATTCTCGCGTCAGCGATCTCTCGCGGGCAACTAAACATGGAAGCCTTAAGCTTCGATACAAAGTGATTGTTAGCTCTAAATCCATCTATGGAGTCTAGAAGCTAACAGAAATCTATCCCTAATCAGAATCTGTGAAGTATATCTCTGCAGCAACACAAATCCCAAATATAAATGCAAAAAAATTAGGGAAGATAACAATATCAATTTGTAAAGCAAGTTTTATACAACGCCATGAGCGATAAATATACATATGTTCAGAGTAAATATACATACAAATCCATAAATAGAAAATACATAGAGAGGAGAAAAGATAAACTGGAATCTCTCAGGTTTTTAACACCGATTGAAGCAAATCCACCTTTTAAACATTAAGATGCATGATCCATTGTTGTTTTTGAGCTTCTCTAATCAAACAATGAAGGTGATGGTGCTGAGACTCAAAAATATCTAACCCATAACCTAAAACTGTGTTTTTGGGACCTAAATACAAATTTGAAACCCGCAAATCCCGCTTAGTGGTAGTAAAGCCCGCTAAGCCCAGTCTGATGTAACTTAAAATCTTATTTTGCCCATAACTTGAGAACCGTAACTCTGATTTGCGTCTGGTTCGAAGCGTTGGAAAGCTTATTAAATGCTCTATCTAATAATGACTAAATATCAATGAAATTGATGATTTTTCTCATCTTTATGTTGAGTCTTATTCTTTGATGAATTGCTAAAAGTTGTATTCTTGAAGCTTAGCCTTTGGCTATTGTTACTCGATGCTCCAATTATGAATGAATACCTACAAAATTAAGGAAAAACTATCAAATGATACATAAAGAATCGAAAACTCGAAGAATACGTAATATGTACAAATATAACGAAAACATACACATTCACGCTCAAGTTAGGGGAAAAGAGACAAAAAGTGCCATAAAATTATATACAAAAATAACTATAATTTGACACTTATCAATTTCAAAAAAAATATTCTTGTAAGCCCTTCAACAAGGTAACCATATTATTCTACAGCTCTCACATTTAACAGGGTCAACTCATAACCCATCAGAGTTCCCAAGTTTTACTCCCAACTACTCAATAACTTTACTCTAAACTACTCAATAATTCAATTTATAACTATCTTAACTTGACAGCCTTAAACAAGTAATAATATGACTCAAAATGAATCTAAAGAGTCATATATTTTCAACTCCAACTCTAAACCTGTCAAAAGATTCTAAACTCAAACAACTCAAGACTAATCCTCTTGATTCAATTTGACTCTAAAATATATTAAGGAAAATAAAATTAAGGTTATTTATAAATATAATAAAATTCTCTGTATTACTCTAAAGGCTCCAACAAATCTCACTTTCATAATATTTTCCTTGAGTTACCATTTTCCTTAATTCAAAAAATTTTTGATGTGATTATGAGCATTGACAAAACTCTAATGGAAAAACTTAATGGTTTTCAATATAACATAAAAGTATAATTCTAAAATATTTTAGGCTCAAATCTAATTATATTAAACTCATTCCTCTTAATCCAAATTAACTCTAAAATATAACGAACTCAACTCAATAACTCATCAAAGCGGCCTCAAAATCATGTTTCCTGCTAATCACACATCAGATTCGAATAATTATTTAAAATATAAAACAGAGTCGGAATCAGGAAAATGAATATGTTCAGATAAGCTTAGAGAGCCGATTTTCATACTATGATTTCTATTTCAGGACTTCATACCACAATCGATTCAGTTTAATCAAACAACAAGAGTTGGTACTCGTACCAAACATAATGTTTTTCCTGACTTCAAAAAGCACCAAAAGTTATAAACTTGTGATAAAATTATGAAACTCTCCATTCTAAAAGGTCATTGAATTTTCTATCTAATGGAATTGACTGCACCTCGACGTACGAAACTCAAGTTACGCGTGAAATAAGATAACCAACACAGGACTGAAATTTGACAACGCCTTTCAATGACGCCTCAAACAGACTTAGGAAACACAAGTTATGCACGAAACACACTACAAAGAAAAAGGTTTCTTGCCACGCCCAAGAAACCGAGGCTATATGCAAAATAACCGTGGCGTAACGCTGAGGCCACGGTTTAGCCACGAAAATCCAACTGTGGGATATGCGGCCGTGGCCTAAAGTATAGTCCACGGTTTTTTGGTATATACCACGTTTTGTTGACAACCGTGGCTTTTATAAGCCACGGTTTAGATAGTTTGATTAAGGCCGCGGTTTATATTTGCCATGATTACAGAACTGTGTCCATATGGTAAAGCCACGGTTTCAATTTAACGTTTAACATACAGTTTTGGTTCAAGATATAGCCACAGTTTGATTATGACCACAGATTTAAAACCGTGATTATATGTTATGCATTCTAAACCATTTATCTTGCCTCGGTTTATTTCTGTATCATTACATAAATATGTCATATATATATATATATATATATATATATATATATATATATATATATATATATATATCAATATAAAATTAACAATAATATTGATGATTAGAATCTAATTAATTACAAGCAAATTAACATTAACGTCAAAAGTAAGTTTTTTTGTAGTGCCACTAATAAGTTGGATACTAAGTTTTGATGTCATCCCAAATTCAAAACAACCATGGGATTCAAAACAAGAGCTAAATTAAACACAAGTTTCTCTCAAAGAGTCATCCCAAAATAACAACAAAAGTTCTAAGAACTAGCTAGCTAGATAATATAAAACACAAGAAATACATTAAAATTTGCATTTTCACCTGCAGGGCTCCTCATTTATTGCACGGGCTCCTCATCTATCAGCATTTGCATTACTTTAGTGTGGCTAACAGAGACCGTGCAATAGATGTGGAGCCCTGCATGTAAAATTGAAAAATACATTAAAATTATATTCATCAGGAATATCATACTGATTGAGCATGAAATATGCAGAACGGCACATCTACATCAATCTAGAATAATTATATTTCTATAATCTTCTGCAATTTTTTTAACTTCAAAACCCTTTTAACGAGTTGAAGGCTCAGAATTCAAAGTCTTATGGACGAAAAAATACTAACATAACAACTAATATACTAACGGTGAAAATTATTGGCGAAAAGTAGTTACCTATAACACTATGAGCAGATTGAGAGCCTTGGAGAATTGCAGCTACTCCAAGATCACCAATTTTCACCTGTCCAAGATGGCCATTCACAAATATGTTATCACATTTCAGGTCCCTATGGATGAGAGGTGGATCATTTTCATGTAGAAAAACTAGACCGTGTAACACTTGGCGCGCCTAACTCTTTATTTCTTGTACGCTTACTCGCTTATACTTCTTCCGGTATCTGCACATGTTCGAAAATTATCAATTACAGGAACTTGAGACGACCCAGATGAATTATTTCAACAAAAACATAACAAAATTGAAAGCCTAATATACAGAAAGTTACTCTCTTAGTGATACTGATGTGAACATTTATGTATAAACTATTTCTACCATTTTCATAACGTATTCAAAAGAGCTTATTTTCATAAGCTATTCATCAACATACCAAATCAGCAACTGCATCATCAAGAGAATGTACATAATCATGCAGCCCATCACTTCCACAATGGCCAAAAAGTTAAGTGAATACACATCACATTAGTAAAAACAAAATCAGATTCAACAATAATACTCATTTTTTCAGACATTATTGGCCATGGAAATGGTTGTTTTATTATGATTGAATCCTAACTATTCTTACGATTTGTATTCTTACGAACAAAATTAAAAGTTTTTAGCAACAAGTGCCAACAAAACAAATTTGATTAAACATTTTGAGTGTAGTGCAAGTAATCACACTTACTAGTAAGAGACCAATTATATTTTTGGGATTTCCATTGTATACGGGGATGCGACTATGACCTCGTTCAAGAAATTTCCCAATTGCTTCCCTGTGATAAAATAAATTGGCTATGAGGAAGAAGAATAACTGGACTTTTTGTGACTTCTATATAGATCTGTACAGAAATGCTTACAGAAGCAAACGCACCAGTCCAATTTTGAAGCAACATCCAAGGAAAAAGTTGACTCGATTGGTGTCATAGCCTCCTCTGCAGTCTGCATAGCAATGTAGAAAATATTTATATATTAGAACAAAGGCAATTTAATATACATTTGTGTTTAAATATATATTGTCACCGAAACAATGGATGAGCTTGGAAGAGAAGTGAAGTTATAACACATCCAGAGACAGACATCGCTGATAAAGTTATGGTCAAGCAATAAGGAGAATCCACGATTAATCTCATCAGAACAATTGAGCTAATAAAGTAAAGGTACTGATAATCAGTATCTACCTTCAGAGTGAGATCTAATGCTCCACTGATAATCGTCGCCTCATCATGTGTGAGTTCACCTCCTTTACCAGCCTATAACAATCAACAGAATGAAAATTACCAAGATGAAATTAGCAGCATTCCTTGTTAAAAGCAAAATATTTTAGCATGATATCAAATTAGAATCCAATTATTAGGAAATTGTACAAAAACCCTCACGGTAATTCAAACACATTACCTATTTGCTATGGATTGAAACAAGGGCTTTCAATTGTGCTCGTCTAAACAGTGTACAATGGTGTCCAAGCAAAACATCCAAAACCTAGAACCACCAAGCAAAACATCCATAAAAACCAATATTTGTTGCAAACAAATGTAACCAAATCCAAATTGTTCCAAAATAACCCTTTCACCACAGGGCATGATGTTATGAACACCACGGAACAAAAAATGATCTATTTGAACATAGCGCAAATTCGAGCCGATGATAAATAATGATATATATACCTATGACATATAAAGGAGTTGTTGTGTCCTTAAATCCTCGAAAAACTCCTTGCATTGCCAAAGAGAGAAGAACAGTAGGAGCACCAATTGATCTACTAGTCGGGGCACCATTTTAATTGAATGCAAGAACCAACACTGCAAAAGAAACACATCTTGTGATTTCTTGTTCTCTCTGTCAAATCATAAACACCATCAAATTTCCAATCATCACCAGGTGAATTACCAATACAACTAAGTTTGTATGCAGAAATTGAAGTTACGTGATACAAAGACTGAGCATAGTTTCTCAGAAACAATGAATTCCCAGGATTTTGCTGCACCATTTTCTTGTAATATTCTTCCACCTCATGATTATTATTATCTCCATCATTCCCTATAGATCCCATGGAATTAGAATCACCACCTCCTCCATTACCTCCTATGCAGCCACATCCTATTCCATCACCACATACCTCAACACCAAGCCCTTTTGCAAGATACATTTCTTTACTACCAACCTTTCTCTCCTCACCAAAACTCACTCTACAAACTCTATCCATTTCTCCACTCACCTTGTGAAGAACAGGTAACATACATTAGAGTTAGAGAACTGAGAGAGAGATAGAAACAACAACAATAAATGAAAAACGCAAACCCTAATCACTTTTAGAGTGAGATTACTAGTTCAAATTCCTTTACTCACCTGTAAACAACAACAATCATCACAAACCCTAAATTAAAAATACAGAAATCTGGGAATGAGTGAGTGAGAGAAGTCAGAACAAGAAATTTAATACAGTTCGAACTTCACTTTGCATCGTCGCGACATCCGTTTCGATCCTCATTTTGTTCTCCATCGAACACGGCCCTGCAACGTACAGCAATTCAGCATCAATAGCATATCGTCATCACCACTATGCTATAATAGCTTCGCGCAAAGAAATAGACAGAAATGAATAATGAATCAAGGAGAGACTGAACAGAGACGAATCGAGAGAGGGATATCGGAGAAGATGGTCTGGAGAAATCCTTCGTGTTGCGTTTGGATGTTCAGGGAGAGAGGCGAGTGATGAGAGGGAGGGGGAGTAATCGAGAGAGGGTTTTTCATTTTTTTGAAGCGGCTGAGTGGGTGAGTGGTAAGTGAAAGAGTCGTGTGAGGGTTCTTGATTGAGAATTAGGTTTTAGGGTTTAGAAGAACAAAATTAGGTTAGACTTATTATTTAAATTTTCAATTTTTTTTCTTTTTTTATTCTAAAAAAAATTAGAAAATAAAATAATTAACAAGAGGGAAACTAAAAAAAAAGAGGGAAATTCTGGCGGGATATATTTTTTTGGGATTGAGCCACAGTTTGAGTGAAAATTATAATGTCGCGGTTTTTATTTGCGGCTTAAAATATCTACAGTTTGTTAACCGTGGCAAATAAAGAAAACGCCACAGTTTCACACTCCGGATTCAATGTTTCAAAACATATGTCTACGAATTAAAAACCCTGGCCAAAGCTTGTATGTGGCCACAGTTTTTGAGTTGTGGAAAATTTTAGCGTGGCCGTAGGCCAAAAATGTTGTAGTGACAATGCAGTCAATCCCCTTCTATGCCTACATGTGATTTTCTGTATCTTTCCCATTTTTGGGATTTTTCTGACTTTTGTAAATTTTTATATTCCAATTCATCATGACCATCTCAGTCCACCAAATAAGTAAATTGTCATATTCCAATTTATCATAACCATCTCATTCCACCAAATAGGTAAATTTTTCTGTATCTAGTATGTTTTGGTCTCTCTGCACACGCGCAAAATGCCCTAACGTTCTTTTTCTTGTAAGTTCGTCAATCGATAAATGAGTTCCAATATTAAAAGAAATTGTAAATAAAGTAGTTGCTTCTCAATACTCTAATGGCAAACCATGCATACCCATCCACATTCAAGCATATGTAATCTTCAAATTTTCATGTATAAAATTTGGTGCCTACGCAAACAAATGCATAGGGGGCTTAACATTCCACGTTCTTACACTTCAAATTTTGTTGAGATCCTCTTGATTTGAATGAAAATTCAAAATAGACATGTCTCAAAGGAGTTAAATTCAAATTTGGACTCCATTATTTTATGAGTTTTCATGTAGTTTTGATGCCTTCAATGTCTTGTAACATTTACTAGAAATTGATATCTCTTGTAAATTAGTCCTATATCAATTGACTCTTACTTTATAAGCCTCTTCAAATATCTTTATCGAGAGACGGTTACATTTGAGGTAAGGTTTCACAAAATTAAAAAATGCTATGTAACACATATTTGAAAGAGTTCATACAAAGGATTTGTTTTGTGTTTGAGGTTGGGATGGAGACATAAGAGTTATACGAGGAATAAGAACCAATCATGAAATGTCTCCATGCTGATAACCTTCCCCAGAAAAGCCCACGTTGATTAGGTTTTATTTTAAACCCTGACAGAACATCGCAAAAACCTGGTGTCATGCAAATACGATTTCTCCTTCCTAGATCTTGTTTCAACAATTTAAAAAAAGTAAAAGTGTAGATCATTGTCTTTAATTATAATATATATATATATATATATATATATATATATATATATATATATATATATATATATATATATATATATATATATATATATATATATATATATATATATATATATATATATATATATATATATATATATATATATATATATTCTTATTTTTTTTAAATAAACCTCTAATGGATACATTTAAGTGTATAAATAAGAAAATTCAAAATTAACTCTATATATACATAAAAGATTTTTTAAATAGTAATGGATTCCAATCAACCATGATTATTAGGATCCTCATAATTGTGGTTCCCCCTGGTACATCTTCAGTCACATAAAGGTAACGTCCATCTAAGGTTCCAAAAGAAAAAGGAAATTGAAGTGGATTAAAATTTTAACAAGAACAATTTTAAACCCTGACAGAACATCGCAAGATTTTTAACCGTTTTTTCGGTAAAAAAAAAAAGTTTTATGTATAAAATTTTTATTGTGGTGCAAGATCACTTACATGCTTTATGAAGATGGTCAGATATCCATAGGGGTACTCTTGCCGTTGTCGATTTGAATGAGCAGAGAAACATAACCAGCAAAATCATATTGATCAAGATAACCAACTTATTAAAATTAGCCATCTTAAACCAAAACTTTGTTAAAGCTAGCTAGATCATAAATGTGTTAAGTGTGAGTGAGAATTAAATGAAAATATATACAACATAAATTTCGACCAAAGTAAGATACATTTAGTAAACTTAATAAAGAAATTAAAATATAGTTAAAATCAATTTTGGTGTTTATTTAAACTTTCAAAGACATCATGACACTACATAGGACGCGTCTTTCAAAGGAAATGTTCTACGGTAATACTTATATAGTCATGGTCACGATCATTTTGTCATTGCGTATTTGTTTTAAAAATTAGAATGTGATTGTGAAGGATATTGTTTAGCAAACTCTTAATATTTAATGGTTAACGACGATTTTGCTTCAATAATATCCTTCAAAGTTTCATTTTAAAGCAATCAAAATTTGATATTCATGAGTCAAATTGAATAAGTAACTAAATCGGTCACTAAAATAAAATAACTACTGATTGAGTGATTAAAATTTTTAACCGTTTTTTCGGTAAAAAAAAAAAGTTTTATGTATAAAATTTAATTTATATAAAAAAACTAGAGACTAAAATTTCGATCATTATATGAAGCTTTTGTCACAAACCAATGAAAACCCCCTATATATGAAAACCCCCTATCACTTTTTATATGTCACAAACCAATGACAAACTCTCAACAGTAACAAAAAGATAGAGACACTCTTCCAAGACAAAATTAGTTCTGCTTAAAAGCTTTTGACTGATGAACAATAGAAAACTTGACACAAAATCGATTCTTGCTTAAAAGCTCATGAGTGATTGATAATGAACAATATAAAATAATCACAATTCTTATTAACAAAGAGATTATGGAGTGAATCACAATGAACAAAGGACACACTAAAATCCTAAACCCTTATCTCATACACACGGTTTCTCCAAATGTTTCTCCCCATGTTTTAGGTCTTGAAAGTTCTTTTAAATAGACTTTTGTAGTATGAGGTTGGACTCTTCGTGCAAATCCAATCTTCCAGTTGTAAATCTTCCGCAGAATCTTTTTTTACTAAAATAGGAAAAAATCTTTAAGATTTCCTAAAAAAGTCTCCAAGATCCCTTTTATGAAATCAAATCAAATCTGCAGTGTTCCTAAAAACTCCTTCCTTAGCTGCGACTGTATGAGTACTAAATCCATAGAGAATCTTCATAAAAATAAAAAAAATCTTCCAAGATTTAAAAACCTGGAATGTCATGATGTTCTGGTATAACATGTTATGACATCTGCTAGAACATCTGTCTTCTGAGATGTCATACCACCATAATAAGACATCGGTCAAAACATCTTGTTGAGAACCATGTTTTAGCGAAATTTCTACCAATCATAAAACCAAGGAACTTATAATCCCCCCTTTGGCAGATTTTGGCTAAAACAACCTTTGGAAGATACAACTGAAGATACAAACAAAAACAATCACAAATACAAGATACACGATCATCATGCAAACTTGAAAATCAAGCAAACAAAAACAAATCAGAGTTGCACGCATCAAACCCTTACAGAGAAGCCCAACCTCACACACAAATAGAGAATTGACACTCTCACACAATTCAGAATACCATCAGAGACCAGATGTCGTGACAAATAAACTACTAAAAAATGGTGAATTTGAATGCAAAGTTATGACATTCAAGCATCATTCTTTTAGATGTTGAAACTTAAACAGATATGAGAGCTTCAACTTACACAAAGAATGAATTTTAACCATTGAAATTTTTTGTTGTAAACAATTTATGTTAATATTTTGTGTAAACAATATAATATTTTAAAAAATAGAATTATTCACCTCGGTTTTAATCTAAAATCGAGGTGATAGTTTAAAGAACATGATAATTTACCTCAGTTTTATAGTTAAATTGAGGAGTATAAAAATCATATTTTAAAAACACTCGTTAAACAGATTTTACCATAATTCTTAATAATGTGAAACCACCCCAAAAAGATTAAATATTTACCACCGCTATAACATTTCTTTAGGATGGAATGCAAGTGCAGGAAATAAAAATTCTTATTGGCCTTGGAAAAAGATCTCTAGCATCTAAATCTTGATATCATCGAAGATTTGTTGCATGCATACAATGTATTTTTAATATAATGTGAAAATAATGTAATTAAAAAAATAAAATGTGCATTCACCTCGGTGATTTGTCATAACCGAGATGGTAGTTATGCATAGTTTTTCTATACTATATACAATGGCCTTAACAAATATTTTTCGTCCATTTAATGATTATCAACGCTCAAGATGCTGTCATTAGTGATCCACGTGAAACATAAGAGATATCTATTATAAAAACATGTTGAATATTGAAAATCTAACCTAAATAAAATATACGAAGTGCTTGAAACCTAAGTACGCTTGGAAAAGTTCTCTATGATAGATTGCAAGAGAAAAATATTTAATGGATTCAAGATTTATTTTTTAAATATTTGTTCGAACCGAAAATGATTTGATTTTTTTATATTAATTATCTTATCCTTTTTTTTTTTTCATCAGAAACAATTACATGTAAGATCCAACAGAAGCTTTTCCTCAAGATTCAATAATTCGAACATATAAAGTCTAAATCTTAAGAAATTTGATTTTTATCTTGAACTCTAGGAAATTTAACTTTTAGTTTAGTTTTAATATTTTGTGTAAACAATGTAATATTTGGTAAACAATGTAATATTCTGGATAAATAATCTAACAAATTTAAAATAATAATAATCATATCCCTCATATTTTTGTATAAGCCGAGATAAAAAAATATGTTAGTTTTAAAAATAATAATAATTATTTATATTCTAAAAAAATTTGTAAATACATAAATCTATATAAATATTTATATTCCGATAACTTCATATAGCAGTTGAGATACCATACCATAAATATTTTTATATAATTAACCACAAGTAATTTTAAAAAAAATGCTTAATCAATTCAGTAAACTAAAATCTCTAAAAACAGTTGTTTCATTAAAAAAAAAATCAATTTTTTTTATTATTATAAACTTTGATCAGTAATCCTCAAATTTTAAACTAATATATATAATTGTAGTTAGTGGGTTTCGAACCTGAAACTTTAAGAGGAGCACACTCTCAAAACCCATGAGTTTCACTACTAGATCACAGACACGGACACTAATTTATTAGTTTCTATTAAGTCATAACATTTGGAGATAACCTATAATATTATTAAACCTTGTGAATACACAATTCTACAAGTTTTGCTAGGATATTTCTTCTTCCCTCCTTTATTTGTTGTCGGCATGCTGTTGCCATTGTTATAGTTTTGTTGCTCTAGATCAGCAATAGCATAAATCAGGAGGAGGAGGAGAAGAAGGTAAATTTGGAGAAGCAAAATGTGGAAAAGGAGGAGAAAGATAAGGTGGAAGTTGAGGAGAGGGAGGAGGTGGAGGTGTTAGGATTTTGTAGTTATGGCGACGTGGATAATCATCAACAATATAAAGTAGGCGTCCATCTTTAAAACTCCCTAATAAATATGGCAACAAGATTGTGAATGAATTAGTAAACCACATATTTTCAAATGGAAAACTAAATTGAATAAAATAAGATGATTTAAAGTCTAAAATGAAGATAATATTACTTACATGTTTTGTGATGAGTCTCAATTTTCCATTGAGGCACCCTTGCAGTTGCTGCCATTTTCATTGATAAGCTATTCACAAAAAGCAAGGCCAGATTCAATATAACCTTCTCAAAAGAAGCCATCTTGTGGAAAATATAAAAGAATCTATAACATATAGTCTGAAGTCAATGGGAAATGGTTGGAAATTATAAATATCTTCAGAGAAATAAATGCTCTCAGTAGGGTACGAAATGATAAATTTATTTTTAATACATAATTTTCATCACATTATTTTTTTATTAATTACACATTTTTTAGATCCCTTCATATTAAATTGATATCGTATGATCTATTTAGTATAATTTACATAAATTTTAATTAATAAATAAAAAATTATGTTAAGAATGTACTAGTATGTTACAGTGTTACTCTTCTTGTAAGACTATCTACAATGGTTACATTATTCAACACCCTATTTTTTCACTTTTTATCTTCCACATCATCTTCTCTCTCTTCCACATAATAATTCAACACCTATTCAATTTTTTTCACTACAATGGTTTTGTTTAATAAAATTCAACACCCTACCCCACATCATATTCTTATTTTCTTTTAAAGTTTTGTTTTTATGATTATATATTAATATCTATTATCAATTAAAATTAAATTAAAATAATTAATATTTAAACTTTTTTTTTAAAATTTAATAATTTATTTATTTTTTCTAATTTTCTATTCTTAATTTTTTTTTCTTGCAAGTAATAAATAAGAGATGTAAAAATAGTTATTTTTTAAAAAAATAAAATTATAAAAAAACTTAAAAATGCAATAAATACACTAAACACACAACACACTAAAAAAGAAACACACAAAAAATGAAACACACATAATTTAATTAGTACAATAGACTCGGCTCACAAACAATTTATTTAATCATGAAATATTCCGAACTTTTCCCATATTGTTGGGATCCATTTCACTACAAGGATGTTTAGAGCTACAAACAATGATTTTTTTAAGGCTAAATAGAAAAAAAATTGAGAGAAAAAAGTGAATTTTTTTTTATGAGTCCAAATCAAATGAACCAAGTCTCTATTTATAGAGGAAAAAAATAATGAATTTTGATAAAAATAAAAATAAATAAAAAATTTATTTACTATGAAATAATTAATTTTAAATGATTAAAAGAAAATAAAATCTAAATAATCACAACAACCAATAAAATTGTGTAAAGTGTTGCATGTGACCCCACTTTTTTTTCATTCAACATGTTGAATCTTTTCAACACCAATTAATCCACATCACATTAAACACCTCATTCAACAAACCATTGTAGACATTCAACTATTGAATAATTTTTTCAACACCCCCATTGTAAATGGTCTAATTATAATAATACCAAAACATGCCACGTTTATGGTAAGCAACCATAGTAGATGGTCATTAATTTTACTAGGTAAATTACCCGTGCGTTGCACGGGTTTTTTCAGAATATATAGTTTATGTTTTTTTAATTATATAAAAATAAAAATTTTAATAAATTAAATTAAAGTATAAAGTAATTTTTTAAATATTGTAATGTACATATATTTTTTAAATACAATAAATTATTTAAAATTCGAGAGTGCATCTAAATATAGATTGTAAATTTTATAAATGTTTTAAAGTTAATTAAGATAATTTTTTGTTAAATATAAAGTGTTCAATAAATTTAAATAATATATTATATTTAATTATAATATTGCACACATAAACACTTTAAGTATATTTTAGTTGTTGTAATGGTTTTTATATTTTATCTATTTATTATTATTTAAATTTTCAATAGTAACTCATTTGTGTTACAATTTTTTAGGAGACCTTCAGTGTGCAGTGCATTACTTTTAACCTCCTATAATAAATATTAACGAAACAAATTACAATGTTTATTATTGATTAAATGATATGATGTAATATTATAAAATAATAAACTAAAAAATAGAAGATAATTTTTAGGATTCCATATAAATAAAAGGCGGGTGTGAAATATTTAATTTTTTAAAAGATTATATTAATTTCTTTTAGTATAATAAACTTATTTGAACTTTTTTATTATCACTTCTCAAATGTTATATTGATCAATGTAAATAAATTTAATTAATGTTACTATTAAATTTTTTTAATAATCATTAAACTTTATTAATACTCATTAACTTTTATAAATTTTATTACCATTTATATATTTCAAAAAGTGAATATTTCTACTCATTGAATTATGCGTTAAAATCCCAAATTTTTTACTTACATCATTATAAACATTTTTTAATGCAATTTAACATTTTTTTCTTATTTTAAAAAGGTAAGAAAAAATATTTAAGAAATTTTATTTCACTATTATAAGCCTCGATTATTAGAAATTTACAAACTTAAAAATTATAAGTTTCTAAATATAGGTTGCAATAAAAGTAATAATCAAAATCCTTCACTACTTTAATCGTAAGACGGAATCAAGAATTGAGCCTCATGATTAGAATATTTTATTACCGTGTCAAATTTTTTTATTATGTTATTCTATTTTTCTTACATATCCTTCTATAATATTGTTTCTATTCGTTATTTGATATGAACTCTTCATATTTTAAACTCTTAAATACTATATCAAAATTGAATTTTTTTTATTAATAATGTTATTATTATTAAATTTTTATTTTTCAAATTATTATTAACTTTTAATTTTAATTATCATTAAAATATTTAAGACCCACTCTCTTTTACTCTAAGATCTTATTGTATCTGAATATTATCACAATTAATTACTAAAATACACACCAACTATACATTTTTATGCCAAATAATATATTTTGTAAATTAAAAATTAAAAATATCATACATGACATGACTCTTACAATGATAATAGAACACCAAATAGCGTTACATATAATAAAACACCAAATAGCGTTACATATATACCTGTAACAAAGTAACCAAATATTTTTAAAAATTGATATGTATGTATAAAATCAATGGAGAGAAAAAATAGTATACAAAAGATGGAATATATTAGCAACCAAAAGAAATAATGAATGTGTTATTTGATGATTAAAAAATAATATATTCTCACTTACCCAATTTACACTCATGCCAATTAAAAAAAATTATTTTGTGATCATATGTGATTCAATTCTTTTTTGTTGATAAATATGTAATTCAAGTATGAAAAAGTTAAAAATAATTAAATTACAGTGTATTAAGTCACTTATATTTAAAATTAAAAAGGTAAAGAAAGACCAAAAAGGTAAATTTCCAGAATTACGATAATATTTCTACTTTGACATGAACAATTGTTTTTTCTTCAATTGAATTTTATATCAATGATAAACCCAACTACATATAACTAAAAAATTTAATATCTTTTGTATATAATAAAAAAAACTATTAAATATAAGGGTAAATAGTAACACAACAAACAAATTCAAAAATGTAGCGAGAGATTTTTCTGTAGTCGCATTTTTGAGCAGTCACTTTTGTAGCACCATACCATTTCAACATCATATTTTGTCTTAGTCTTTAATACCTTAAAACCTTCGATAACATAAATCATCTCTTCTTCCAAAAAAATTTTTGCATGAGAACTTTCTTGGTATCATTGCATGTATGTAATTGCTAAAAAAAAGTTAAAATTAAAAAAGCAAAAGAAAATATTTACAAAAAATAATTTAATAAAGAAATAGATGAAATGAGAGTACCTTTTCATCTATTAAGATCATATATGTGCTAATTATTTCTTTTCTTCTAGTAATGTTCATATTATCCCACATGATTCTAAGTTTAATCATAGTATTTGACGTAGTATTAGTAAGATTGTTGAGAAATATATGACTGGAATCCGTGGTGAGAATAAATAGGATAGTTGAGAAGCAGGAAAGATGAGACAGATTATATAGAATTGAAGAATAAAATGAGAATCCATTGAATATGTAAATAAATTTTGTAACCGAAGATATGGAATAAAAGGCCATTTTAATGAATAAGAGTAATTGAAGAATAAAATTGAAAATTAATTGAATGTACAAATAAATTTTATAACCGATGGAATAAAAGGTCTAATGAATGGTAGGTGGTTATGGAATAGGAAAGATGAAATAGATTAATTAAAAAAATTAAAAATGAGAGATTTAAAAAGATTAATAATACAATTCTATTTAATATTTTGTTGAGATATTTTATTAGAGATTAAAAAATAAATAAAATACTACACAAATAGCATATCAAAATAGTAATTTTATGATATTTGTTTTTATATAATTTGTTTTTAGTTTTATTAGAGATTAAAAAATAAATAAAATTTTTATTTTAATTATTAATATTGTGTCACTTATTAAATAATATATTATTTATTCTTTATTATTTATATTATTGTTTATATTATTATTATTATATTTCAATTATTATTATTGTTATTTTAATTATTATTATTGTGTCAATTATTAAATAATATATTCTTTATTCTTTATTATTTATTATTATTATTATTGTAATAATTATTATTATATTTATAATTAGTATTTATTTTTTATATAGGATCAAATTAGTAAAATTAAAATTAGGGTTTATGCTTAAATTGAAGAGTTTTTTTGATTATTATTATAGTTATAATTAATTATTAATATAGGGGTTTAATAAAAAATATTATTTAAATAAGTAATTTATTTTGTATGAATAAAAATTTGATAAATTAGATGGACAAAAAAAGTGAATATAAAATTATTATTATTATTATTATTATTATTATTATTATTATTATTATTATTATTATTATTATTATTATTATTATTATTATTAATAACATTAATAACTATTATTAAT
>NW_026706749.1:0-71692 GCF_029867415.1 Vicia villosa | reverse complement strand
CCAAGCGCGACAACAGGATCAAATCATGCAAAGATTTTATCAATTACAACATCTCAGGAGCGCCCAAAATTCGGGCATTCTTTGATATTTAAGTCTCTTTTACGCAGGAGAGATCGAGATCTCAATCTCTCTCCCTCCAGATAAAAGAAACTTAAATAGGGGCATCTGTCATACCCTAATTTTTGACCCCCCCTGAGATGACATATCTTCAGGATTTTTCATCAGGTCAAGACAAGTACCCAGAGCAGTCATTTCTCCATCTGGTACCTAATCGAGGATGCTCAAAGACAAGAAAGCTCAGGCAAAGGATCAATCAATACAAGGATTAGTCCCTAATACAATCATGAGGCTCAAGGACTTCACTTTTCTCATCTATAATTGATTAGACATCCAGTCATATGAGTACAGGTTTACTCAGGTCGCCAGACTAGGGTTCTGAGCCTATCAAGGACTGAAATCAGGGATCACATTTGGGAAACCCTAAAAAACCTCAGAGGGTCATTCAAAGACATCAATCATCTTCAAATAACTCATATTACAAGGTCTACTGGACATCACACTTCAATTCAAAGTCTACAGTCATTACTTTCACATGGTCGACAAATTAGGGTTTTGACCTAATTCACCAAGATAGTTGACTTCTGATCAGGGCATGAATCCAAAACTCAAGACATGATTCAAGGATCTCTACTACCTCCATATAATCCATTTATATCATCCATTTGTGGAGAAGATCCTATTTCTACACAAAAGCCCAAAAATTCACTTTGTCAGGAAAAAGTCAACTGTGAAGGATCATCATTGACTTTTAAGGTTTTTTGTCAAAAAATGACTTTCAAAGATCAATATCATCAATATATGGATGTCAAAGTCATTTGACCAAAGAAATTCAAAGAAATTCATCAAGGAGCGAAAAGTCGGGAATTAGGGTTTTTGAAGGCATGGTGAGATCTCAAAATTTCACCTACACAACTCAAAAAACTTCCAACATGAAAGTTGTAGATCTTGCAAAATAAAACAACATCTTACAAGGGAACTTTTTCCAAAAGATCAACCATTTATGAAGTTTTGGAAATTTTGAAGTTTAGGTCATAAACACTTAGAAATTTTTCTAAGTGTTTTAACCTAGTTTTCATCCAACTTTGGGCTCATTTTTCACAAATTTCCTAAATGATTCTGAAGAAGACATAAACTAATGATTTGAAGTAGATGTTTAGGGCTTTCCAAATTGTGTTCAACCTTCTCCAAATTCAATTTGAGCTAGGAGTTATGCTTGTTCAAAGTTGGCCTCATGAAGTAAAATTATAGGTCATGGACACTTTTGGACTTTGCAAATTTTGTGCAAATAACCTCTCTTATGGATGCTACACGACCCATAACACATCTGAAAACATGCCATGCATCCAAAATCATCATTGCATAAGGATTAGAGAAGATTCCAAAAACAAAGGCATGTGATTATGTAATGATTGCATTTTTTGAATTTATGACAAATTGGTGATTCATCAAAGGAATCTTCTCCCAACCAATTGGAACTCATTTCTGTAGCCATTTGGTCCCCTAAGATCAAGCAAAACCGATGGCTAGGGAGTGGTATCAAAGAACTCATCATTGCACTTAGGATATTCCTTGAATTTCTTCATGGCTAAGAAACCAAAACTCCCTCACTAAGGAAGCTCACTCCTCTGCAGCTATACTGATCCATTTGCCTATAAATAGAGGCCTCATTCTCATTCAAAAACACACCAAAGCAACCATATTACTTGCTTTCTCCTTCTCTCCTCTTGTTCATTGTTTTTCAAAGTTCTTTGGCAAGAAGAATCGATTTCTTCAAACCAAAGCATATCTTTGGGAAGTGAGCATTCTAACATCTCAAGGGAGGTCATTTGAGGTGATCCAAGCACCTGGATCACTTCTGTAGGTGGAGGAACACCATTGTTGCTCTCACTTTGGAGCACTTGCAGTTGGAGGTCCATGGAGTGATTCAGAAGGTTTCAAGGCAAGCCAATCATCCAGACACACTCCTCAGGTCATAGTGAAGCTAACCAGATGGCTGCAGCTCATCTGTAACTCAGGATTCAACAACCTCCATGTCCACTTGAAGCTCAAATCGAGGGAGGTCCATAGAACAATTCAGAAGGATTCAGGCTACAATAAGCATCCAGTTAGCATCATTGAGCCTCAGGGAAGCTATTGAGATCATTCATTCAAACCCAGGTGCTCTCAATCATCCTCACGATCTCCATTTTCAGAGGTAAGTTTCTGAACTTCACCTCTCTAATTTAAGCACCTTTTGTGAAATAGCTCGATTCTATCTTGTTCAGCATCATCAGAGGATTGAAAACCCTCTATCATCATCCATTTATCTTTCAGTATAGTCATTTAATTTAATTTTGAAATTTTAGGGTTCTTCACGTATTTTAGGTAATTCAGTAGATGTAGTTAATATAAATTCATGTTAGTTACATATTTGAAATCGTGAGAGAATTTAGAGCAAGTTTGGTCTTTACATCTTTGCAAATGGTTGAGAATTGAGAGAGTTCAGAAATTCAAAAAATCCAAAAGCTAGAGGTTGAAGACAACAATGGTGGTGGCGCGCAAAATTCAAATCCAGGGCTAAAGTGTATTTTATTTTGAATGGTAGTTGTTTCATAAACGACTAAATCGTTATAGCCCAGTGGTAAAGAGTGTTTGTGTGTTGCGCGTGCCCAAGGTCTGGGGTTCGAATCCCCCTCGCCCCAGACCTTTTGATTTTATTTCTTTTTTCTCCTCTATGCATTAGACAACATACATATTGCAATGGATTCCCTTCTATAACACCATGCGCGCGTTGGCTGATTGGTGTGTGTTTTGATTGTTGGCTTCAAGGGCGTGGGTTCAAACCATGGTGAGGCCAAAACATTATTTTTTATCACTTTTCCTCTTCATTTTCTTCACAACTTTAACCAATTATTTAACTTATCAAATTAATTCATTTTTGACTTCATTTTTCACACACTTGCTATTTAATATACCTACTTTGTGAATAATCAAAAAAATCATAAAAATATTATTTATTTCATGTATTTTTATTAGGTTTAAAATAGTATGTTTTAGGTGTTTTCTTAAATACTTTAATACATATTTTCACTTTGTTTTAACCTAAATTATTTTGTAAATAAAGTTTATGATAAAACCCTAATTGTTTAGGTCTTAATTAAGTAAAAAGTCTTTATTTTTACTTTAATTAAGTTGACTTTTGTCAATTCTCAAAACTGTTTTCAATCTCTGATTAAACGGATGATTAAGGTTTTCAAACAACAAAACCTTGTATCATTCCAAATCATTTTCAAATTGCTTTTACACCAGTACTGTAAAGTACTGGGCCTCTAATAGAGTGTAAGTCCCAAAAACCTTCTCTTCTTAGCTTGTTTTCAAAACTGTATTTTCAAAATCTTCTTTCTGTTTTCAAAAACATTCTTCTGGTATTTGAAGGGCATTATTCCCGGTGAAACTCTTCAGATACCTATGTGACCTTTGTCCATCTTCACTTCTTCTGTTTTCAAAAACCATTAACTGTTTATCATAAATATTCAACTGTCATCAACAAAACAACAAAAATTACTGTTGAGGCTCTGTACATACTTCTTCAATGGCCTCCACTCCATCCAGGTTAGGCTTTACAAGCTTTCAATTTACAGTCTTTATTTAAATTACTGTCAAATATAAACTGTGCATATATTAGTTTAGAACTACGTTTGAGTATAAACCTTAGGACAGTTAAACTATATATATATTATAGGAATATGACCTAGGATTGAGAATGTCTTCCCGGTGAAGGCTCTTTCCTAATTAGAGATCTGTAGTTCAAACCCCCAAGATGAATTATTCCCGGTGAAACATCTTGGCAAAAACCTTAGAATCCAAATAAATAGGACACATCCACCCAAAGAGGAATTATTCCCGGTGAAACCTCTTACCCATTTGCTTAGAGCCAAAATAAGTTCAAAACTACATAAGCTTTCTCTTGTGCTATAACAAGGACCCTCGATTAGCCTCCTCTTGGGCTTTGTACAAGGACCCACAGGCTTCTTAAAAGCATTTCCAGCTTCCTCTTGAGCTTGTATACAAGGACCCATCAGGTTTCTTATAAACATAGGAACAGGTCTTTAGTCACCTTTTAGCCTACCCTGGTGAGTTTCTTCCAATTTAAACCAGACTTTAAAACAAGCTAAGTTTGTCTCAATTTCACATTGAGTACATTTTTGGAATGAGAGACATGGACAGTCTCTGTCACCCTTATCTTCATCAATCTTCCTTAGCAGAGTCTAGGATCCATATTTGCTTATCCTCAGCATGTGTCAGCCTTCATCTTGGGCTTTAAACAAAGAGTCTTCACTAGATAATCTTTCTGCCAATCTTTTCATCCTTAATATTCCTACCAACAACAAGAACAGAACAGGAGTTGGATTCTTTCCGACATCATCAAAAACTGTTCCAGGGATTGAGGTAGTTCTCCCTATTCAAGAAACTTTCTGCAGTGGAGGTTTTCTTCAACCTGTTCAACAAACAGTTAATATCATCGATACGGAAAGCACCGATGAAGAGGAATGGTTATCCTATCTTAACAAAGCAGGATACATCTCCCTATCAGAGTCTGAACCACTTTGCTGGTATCCAAATGGAGGATCTGAAAGTAAGACTCAACCAAGCAGTGATGAAGTTACTGACAGCTTCACCACCAGAAGTCATGGTTCATCAGAAGAAGTTCCTCCTGTCCCCGAAGAGACTTGGGATACATTAGGAGAACCAAGCGGAAAATTCGATTACATGGTGAAATACTCCGCTCCTGAAAGTTCAAGAATCTCTCTTGAAGATATTGTTCCAACTGGATGGAACATTGATTATGAGTACCTCTCTCAGCCAAAAGAGATGTATAACCCTTGCTATTCATCATCATCCGGTAAAGTCATCATTGAGGATTATATCCCCAAGTCACCTTCCGAGGCTGCGGATTTACAGTTCACATATCTAGTCAATGCCATCTTGGGAGAAGAGCAAGACCAAAATACAGAAGAGGATGATCTCGAAAGTGTCTCCGACAACGAGTCTCTCCATTCAGAAGATTGGAAGTTTCCTCAAAAGAAAAACCGACATACTCCACTTGGAAATGGGTATGCTCACACAGCTCAGTCTGCTGAAGTAGAAGAAGATCGTCTGAGTGTTGCAAAGACAGTGGTTGGTAAATCAAGACCTACCACAGGCCAGCTTAAGCCTAAGGTTCCAGATTACTTAGTGCACAATGGGGTTCGCCACTACTGGACAGCTGTTGAAGTTTCAACTGTTGTTCGCACTCCTAAGTAGGAACTTTCACCGTTATTTTGTCCTCTCACCATAGCCCAGGGTGAAGAGATGTTTCATAGGGCTTTGCATTTTACTATTTCTTAGTTAAATGTCCCTCTTTGCTTCGCCCAAAGCAATAGAGTTTTGTTTTATAGGGTCTTTTGTTTCAAGAAATGACTGTTCATAAATAAAAATGTCAATTCTGTTCCTTCATTTAGTTTTTCCTTTTCTCTTTTTTCGGAAATTGGTAATCCTAAAAAACACCCTTAAAAAACATCAAAAAATCCATTAACTGCATACACCGAGTCTTCCCTCGTTGTCTAAATAAAACTTATCACACATATGCAGATTAATCATAAAATACCCCGTTGAAACGTACGACCGTATGACTTCTCCAAGCTTTGGGTTTCCTGTATTCGAGGCAGAGGAAGAAGAAGACGAAGAAATATGAAAGGAAATTTCACGGTTACTTCAACAAAAGGAAGAGGCCATTCAGCCATACAATGAGCCTCTAGAGATCATTAACCTTGGTTCCGATGGAAACAGAAAAGAGGTTAAGATTGGAGCTTCACTCAGTTCAGAGATCAGAGAGAGTTTGATACAGCTGCTCAAAGAATTCTCAGATGTCTTCGCTTGGTCTTATCAAGATATGCCAGGGTTGGATACCAGTATAGTGGAGCATCACTTGCCATTAAAAGCAGAATGCCCTCCGGTCAAGCAAAAATTGAGAAGAACTCATCCGGAGATGGCCATGAAAATCAAAGAGGAAGTTCAAAAGCAGATCAACGCAGGTTTCCTCGTCACTTCAGAATACCCTCAGTGGTTAGCTAACATTGTTCCCGTTCCTAAGAAAGACGGAAAAGTCCGCATGTGCGTCGACTACAGAGATTTGAACAAAGCTAGCCCTAAGGATGATTTTCCTTTACCACATATTGATATGTTGGTAGACAGTACAGCAAAATCCAAAGTTTTCTCATTCATGGACGGATTTTCAGGATATAACCAAATCAAAATGGCACCTGAAGACATGGAAAAAACAGCTTTCATCACCCCCTGGGGCACGTTCTGCTATCGTGTTATGCCTTTCGGACTAAAGAACGCAGGGGCAACTTATCAAAGGGCCATGACTACGCTTTTCCACGACATGATGCATAAAGAAGTGGAAGTCTATGTGGACGACATGATTGCCAAATCAGAAAATGAAGAAGATCACATACAGGATCTGACAAAGTTATTTCAACGCTTACGGAAGTTTCAGCTTCGTCTGAACCCCAACAAGTGCACCTTTGGTGTCTACTCAGGAAAGCTCCTTGGTTTCATTGTCAGCAAACGAGGAATTGAAGTAGATCCAGACAAAGTCAAGGCAATTCAAGAAATGCCTTCGCCCAGAACCGAGAAACAAGTTAGAGGATTTCTTGGACGTCTGAATTACATCTCGAGATTCATATATCTCATGACAGCAACTTGCGCTCCTATTTTCAAACCTCTACGGAAAAATCGAAGTTGCGTCTGGACAGACGATTGTCAGAAAGCTTTCGACAAAAAGGTTCGACCTCGCACGATCAAAGAAGGCGACCTTGTACTCAAAAAGATTCAATCTTTTCTCACAGATTCGAGAGGGAAGTGGACTCCCAATTATGACGGCCCCTACGTGGTCAAGAGAACTTTCTCCGGAGGAGCCTTAATACTCACGACTATGGATGGAGAAGAATTCACCCGTCCTGTGAACGTCGACGCAGTCAAGAAATACTTCGCCTAAATAAACAAAAGAACAGCTCGCTAAGTTGAAAACTCGCAAAGAGCGGCTTAGGCAAAAAAGAGCGTCTCGGTGAATCGAAAACCCGAAAGGGCGATTCAGGCAAAAATTAGAGACATAAAAAATAATAATCAATCCCGGTAGACTTAAAACCCGAAAGGGGTAGTTTGCTGTTAGGGACCAAATAGTACTAATTTTCATATATTGTTTTTGGTCTCTTTAACCACTTTTCATTCAATAATCACACTTTTATTCGTACAATTTAATAATTTTGCAAGTTTGTTAAGTTTTAGTTCATTTGAATTGTTATTTCACATGTTTGTTAGTTTTGTAGTGATTTAATTAAGTTTGAAGCTCATGGAAGCAAATAGGAATTACTTGAAGACTTGGAATAGAAGGAAGTGCTGATGAAGCCTGTTTGCCCCGCAAACATCCTTTGCCCCGCAAACTGATTGATGCTGAACAAGTCCAGTTTTGAAGTGAAACTGATGTGGCAAAAGATTCCCTGTTTGCCCCGCAAACATTGTTTGCCCCGCAAACAGTGCGCTGCAGAATTTGTTCTTTTATTTGGTTGCCACTTGTCATGAGAAAGGGTTTATCTTTTGAAGATTAAAAGTTAGTACGAATTAGGGGTTATTTAGGGAGATAAAAAGGGGAAATAAAACATTCTATTCTATTGTACACCACACATTGAGATTAGGGTTTTGGAGAGAAAAGTTGGCACCTTTGTGAGAGATTGATGCTCATAGCTTCTTCTTCATTGTTCTTGTTATCAACCATGGTGATGAGTAGCTAAATCCCACTTTGGCAAGATTGGAGGTAGTAGCTATTCTTGTTAACTATGTATTTCCTCTAACACTTTTGTATGAACTTCATTAGTATTGAAATGGATGAATGTTGTTGTGTTATATTTCATATTTAGATTTGATTTATGATTGAGAAATATATTTCAAGTCTTGTTCTACAACATTTTGTCAAGTAGTGGATAAATGCTAGAGATAGATTTATTTGCCACTTTTCTATTTGTATCAATCAATCAAGCTTAATGTATTGATAGTTAGAGTGAGAGATCATCTAAAGATTAATATATTAACTTTCACAACCTTGTTTAGACATAAACATTGTTGAGAGGATACTAGAACATTTTCATTGCTATTGAAGTTATGCATTAGTTGTTAAAGTCACATAGAAGATAGGAATAGTGAAACCTAAACCAATCTTGTCAATCTTTTATTATTGAAACAAGTTTTATTCTCTTGTCTTATAATTGTCTTAATTAGAACAAATAGCTTTTCAAAACAAAACAATTTTGTTATCTTTCGAACTTAAAATAATAGTAACTATCGAACGGCGGTAATATCACCCAATCTCTGTGGATACGATTTAAAAATATTTGCCTTGAATATACTATTCAACAAATTGGCGCCGTTGCCAGGGAAAATCAAGGTACACTTTATCGCTCTCTAAACTTAACATGGTTAGTTGATGGTGTGTGCAAATTGTTTAGCATAAATTCCTTAAGTCACATTTCATTTTTGAATCAAAATTTAGAACTTAGCCAAGTGAGGAAACTTTCCATTGTGCACTAAATGCGGGATACCGGAATTTATTTCAACTCATTTTTATCATGCTAAACCATGCATTTTCTTGTTTGTGAAAAGTGTGAAAGTGATAGAGGCATTGTTTGAATTTGAGAAAAACCACTTGACCAAAAAGTTAAATCAATTAACCTTGTGAGGAGTGATTCTTAGTCAACCCCTTTGAGCTTATTAGGATTCATGTGATTATTGAAAAAATTTTGTATGTGAATCCTAATTTTTTTTGTTCTTTCATTAAAACCCTCAACCGCAATGGTTGCAAATTTTGCCTTGTGCCTATGTCTATGTAGGGAGCATTGTTGTATCTATTATGGTTTGAATCCTAAAGTTGGGGAGAGTTGATTGAAAAAAAAAAAATGAAAAAGTGGTACTTAGAAGTTTTGTGGTAATAAGAAAAGAACAACACATTTTGAAAATTTGGGGCAAGAAAAGGAAAAATTGTTCCCGTTTTGTGTTGTTGAAAAATATTGAAAAAAAAAAGAGAAAGAAAAGAAAAAGAAAGAAAGAGAAAAAGAAAGAAAAGGGGATTCAAGCAAGTATTTTTGTTAAATGAATTGATAGGAATGCTCCCTTAGGATAGGCATTTTTGTTAATTTCCCTTTAATAAAACCCTTTCTTTGTAACCCAAGCCACATTACAACCTATGAAAGCCCTCTTGATTCTCACTTTGCACTTAATTTTGAACTTGTTGTGGTGAAAGTATGATTTGAGTTGTTGTTGATTTAAATGCCCGGATGAGTGAAAGTGAACCCTTTTGTATTCATCATTACTTTGATGTGTGTGTAGGTTTGATTCAATTTTGACATGTCCCTTTTGGAATTTCTTGATAATAATTTGCACTTTGCCATCATTCTTTCTCATGCTTTGTTTTAGCATTGTGGTGATTGTACTTTGAAAAGACTTATACTTTTGAGCCACTTGAGTGTTCGGTTAACTTTTCATCATTCTCTTGTGCATTGCTTTTGCTACTCTTGTGAATTTTTGTTTAGGGACAAACAAAATGGTAAGTTGGGGAGAGTTGTTAGGGACCAAATAGTACTAATTTTCATATATTGTTTTTGGTCTCTTTAACCACTTTTCATTCAATAATCACACTTTTATTCGTACAATTTAATAATTTTGCAAGTTTGTTAAGTTTTAGTTCATTTGAATTGTTATTTCACATGTTTGTTAGTTTTGTAGTGATTTAATTAAGTTTGAAGCTCATGGAAGCAAAGAGGAATTACTTGAAGACTTGGAATAGAAGGAAGTGCTGATGAAGCCTGTTTGCCCCGCAAACATCCTTTGCCCCGCAAACTGATTGATGCTGAACAAGTCCAGTTTTGAAGTGAAACTGATGTGGCAAAAGATTCCCTGTTTGCCCCGCAAACAGTGCGCTGCAGAATTTGTTCTTTTATTTGGTTGCCACTTGTCATGAGAAAGGGTTTATCTTTTGAAGATTAAAAGTTAGTACGAATTAGGGGTTATTTAGGGAGATAAAAAGGGGAAATAAAACATTCTATTCTATTGTACACCACACATTGAGATTAGGGTTTTGGAGAGAAAAGTTGGCACCTTTGTGAGAGATTGATGCTCATAGCTTCTTCTTCATTGTTCTTGTTATCAACCATGGTGATGAGTAGCTAAATCCCACTTTGGCAAGATTGGAGGTAGTAGCTATTCTTGTTAACTATGTATTTCCTCTAACACTTTTGTATGAACTTCATTAGTATTGAAATGGATGAATGTTGTTGTGTTATATTTCATATTTAGATTTGATTTATGATTGAGAAATATATTTCAAGTCTTGTTCTACAACATTTTGTCAAGTAGTGGATAAATGCTAGAGATAGATTTATTTGCCACTTTTCTATTTGTATCAATCAATCAAGCTTAATGTATTGATAGTTAGAGTGAGAGATCATCTAAAGATTAATATATTAACTTTCACAACCTTGTTTAGACATAAACATTGTTGAGAGGATACTAGAACATTTTCATTGCTATTGAAGTTATGCATTAGTTGTTAAAGTCACATAGAAGATAGGAATAGTGAAACCTAAACCAATCTTGTCAATCTTTTATTATTGAAACAAGTTTTATTCTCTTGTCTTATAATTGTCTTAATTAGAACAAATAGCTTTTCAAAACAAAACAACTTTGTTATCTTTCGAACTTAAAATAATAGTAACTATAGAACGGCGGTAATATCACCCAATCTCTGTGGATACGATTTAAAAATATTTGCCTTGAATATACTATTCAACATTTGCGCAAAAGTTAGGGATATATGGCAAGTAACTGTGTTCAGGACAAAACTTGATCATTCAAAATCCATAGCGGAGTGTTCATCAGCAGTAGGTCATCTTCTACGAAGCACGGATACAGCGCAACTTGGAGTGAAAGGGAAAGATAACGGTCGTCACGTTTCATCGTAGCCCTTTTGTCATACCCTGATTTTTGACCCCCCCTGAGATGACATATCTTCAGGATTTTTCATCAGGTCAAGACAAGTACCCAGAGCAGTCATTTCTCCATCTGGTACCTAATCGAGGATGCTCAAAGACAAGAAAGCTCAGGCAAAGGATCAATCAATACAAGGATTAGTCCCTAATACAATCATGAGGCTCAAGGACTTCACTTTTCTCATCTATAATTGATTAGACATCCAGTCATATGAGTATAGGTTTACTCAGGTCGCCAGACTAGGGTTCTGAGCCTATCAAGGACTGAAATCAGGGATCACATTTGGGAAACCCTAAAAAACCTCAGAGGGTCATTCAAAGACATCAATCATCTTCAAATAACTCATATTACAAGGTCTACTGGACATCACACTTCAATTCAAAGTCTACAGTCATTACTTTCACATGGTCGACAAATTAGGGTTTTGACCTAATTCACCAAGATAGTTGACTTCTGATCAGGGCATGAATCCAAAACTCAAGACATGATTCAAGGATCTCTACTACCTCCATATAATCCATTTATATCATCCATTTGTGGAGAAGATCCTATTTCTACACAAAAGCCCAAAAATTCACTTTGTCAGGAAAAAGTCAACTGTGAAGGATCATCATTGACTTTTAAGGTTTTTTGTCAAAAAATGACTTTCAAAGATCAATATCATCAATATATGGATGTCAAAGTCATTTGACCAAAGAAATTCAAAGAAATTCATCAAGGAGCGAAAAGTCGGGAATTAGGGTTTTTGAAGGCATGGTGAGATCTCAAAATTTCACCTACACAACTCAAAAAACTTCCAACATGAAAGTTGTAGATCTTGCAAAATAAAACAACATCTTACATCTTTGGGCTCATTTTTCACAAATTTCCTAAATGATTCTGAAGAAGACATAAACTAATGATTTGAAGTAGATGTTTAGGGCTTTCCAAATTGTGTTCAACCTTCTCCAAATTCAATTTGAGCTAGGAGTTATGCTTGTTCAAAGTTGGCCTCATGAAGTAAAATTATAGGTCATGGACACTTTTGGACTTTGCAAATTTTGTGCAAATAACCTCTCTTATGGATGCTACACGACCCATAACACATCTGAAAACATGCCATGCATCCAAAATCATCATTGCATAAGGATTAGAGAAGATTCCAAAAACAAAGGCATGTGATTATGTAATGGTTGCATTTTTTGAATTTATGACAAATTGGTGATTCATCAAAGGAATCTTCTCCCAACCAATTGGAACTCATTTCTGTAGCCATTTGGTCCCCTAAGATCAAGCAAAACCGATGGCTAGGGAGTGGTATCAAAGAACTCATCATTGCACTTAGGATATTCCTTGAATTTCTTCATGGCTAAGAAACCAAAACTCCCTCACTAAGGAAGCTCACTCCTCTGCAGCTATACTGATCCATTTGCCTATAAATAGAGGCCTCATTCTCATTCAAAAACACACCAAAGCAACCATATTACTTGCTTTCTCCTTCTCTCCTCTTGTTCATTGTTTTTCAAAGTTCTTTGGCAAGAAGAATCGATTTCTTCAAACCAAAGCATATCTTTGGGAAGTGAGCATTCTAACATCTCAAGGGAGGTCATTTGAGGTGATCCAAGCACCTGGATCACTTCTGTAGGTGGAGGAACACCATTGTTGCTCTCACTTTGGAGCACTTGCAGTTGGAGGTCCATGGAGTGATTCAGAAGGTTTCAAGGCAAGCCAATCATCCAGACACACTCCTCAGGTCATAGTGAAGCTAACCAGATGGCTGCAGCTCATCTGTAACTCAGGATTCAACAACCTCCATGTCCACTTGAAGCTCAAATCGAGGGAGGTCCATAGAACAATTCAGAAGGATTCAGGCTACAATAAGCATCCAGTTAGCATCATTGAGCCTCAGGGAAGCTATTGAGATCATTCATTCAAACCCAGGTGCTCTCAATCATCCTCACGATCTCCATTTTCAGAGGTAAGTTTCTGAACTTCACCTCTCTAATTTAAGCACCTTTTGTGAAATAGCTCGATTCTATCTTGTTCAGCATCATCAGAGGATTGAAAACCCTCTATCATCATCCATTTATCTTTCAGTATAGTCATTTAATTTAATTTTGAAATTTTAGGGTTCTTCACGTATTTTAGGTAATTCAATAGATGTAGTTAATATAAATTCATGTTAGTTACATATTTGAAATCGTGAGAGAATTTAGAGCAAGTTTGGTCTTTACATCTTTGCAAATGATTGAGAATTGAGAGAGTTCAGAAATTCAAAAAATCCAAAAGCTAGAGGTTGAAGACAACAATGGTGGTGGCGCGCAAAATTCAAATCCAGGGCTAAAGTGTATTTTATTTTGAATGGTAGTTGTTTCATAAACGACTAAATCGTTATAGCCCAGTGGTAAAGAGTGTTTGTGTGTTGCGCGTGCCCAAGGTCTGGGGTTCGAATCCCCCTCGCCCCAGACCTTTTGATTTTATTTCTTTTTTCTCCTCTATGCATTAGACAACATACATATTGCAATGGATTCCCTTCTATAACACCATGCGCGCGTTGGCTGATTGGTGTGTGTTTTGATTGTTGGCTTCAAGGGCGTGGGTTCAAACCATGGTGAGGCCAAAACATTATTTTTTATCACTTTTCCTCTTCATTTTCTTCACAACTTTAACCAATTATTTAACTTATCAAATTAATTCATTTTTGACTTCATTTTTCACACACTTGCTATTTAATATACCTACTTTGTGAATAATCAAAAAAATCATAAAAATATTATTTATTTCATGTATTTTTATTAGGTTTAAAATAGTATGTTTTAGGTGTTTTCTTAAATACTTTAATACATATTTTCACTTTGTTTTAACCTAAATTATTTTGTAAATAAAGTTTATGATAAAACCCTAATTGTTTAGGTCTTAATTAAGTAAAAAGTCTTTATTTTTACTTTAATTAAGTTGACTTTTGTCAATTCTCAAAACTGTTTTCAATCTCTGATTAAACGGATGATTAAGGTTTTCAAACAACAAAACCTTGTATCATTCCAAATCATTTTCAAATTGCTTTTACACCAGTACTGTAAAGTACTGGGCCTCTAATAGAGTGTAAGTCCCAAAAACCTTCTCTTCTTAGCTTGTTTTCAAAACTGTATTTTCAAAATCTTCTTTCTGTTTTCAAAAACATTCTTCTGGTATTTGAAGGGCATTATTCCCGGTGAAACTCTTCAGATACCTATGTGACCTTTGTCCATCTTCACTTCTTCTGTTTTCAAAAACCATTAACTGTTTATCATAAATATTCAACTGTCATCAACAAAACAACAAAAATTACTGTTGAGGCTCTGTACATACTTCTTCAATGGCCTCCACTCCATCCAGGTTAGGCTTTACAAGCTTTCAATTTACAGTCTTTATTTAAATTACTGTCAAATATAAACTGTGCATATATTAGTTTAGAACTACGTTTGAGTATAAACCTTAGGACAGTTAAACTATATATATATTATAGGAATATGACCTAGGATTGAGAATGTCTTCCCGGTGAAGGCTCTTTCCTAATTAGAGATCTGTAGTTCAAACCCCCAAGATGAATTATTCCCGGTGAAACATCTTGGCAAAAACCTTAGAATCCAAATAAATAGGACACATCCACCCAAAGAGGAATTATTCCCGGTGAAACCTCTTACCCATTTGCTTAGAGCCAAAATAAGTTCAAAACTACATAAGCTTTCTCTTGTGCTATAACAAGGACCCTCGATTAGCCTCCTCTTGGGCTTTGTACAAGGACCCACAGGCTTCTTAAAAGCATTTCCAGCTTCCTCTTGAGCTTGTATACAAGGACCCATCAGGTTTCTTATAAACATAGGAACAGGTCTTTAGTCACCTTTTAGCCTACCCTGGTGAGTTTCTTCCAATTTAAACCAGACTTTAAAACAAGCTAAGTTTGTCTCAATTTCACATTGAGTACATTTTTGGAATGAGAGACATGGACAGTCTCTGTCACCCTTATCTTCATCAATCTTCCTTAGCAGAGTCTAGGATCCATATTTGCTTATCCTCAGCATGTGTCAGCCTTCATCTTGGGCTTTAAACAAAGAGTCTTCACTAGATAATCTTTCTGCCATCCACTTTTCAATCATTAAATTTCCCTGGAAAGGGTTAGCCTCCAAAGTCAATTAAAATCAATCCATCATTTCAATAAAAACCCCTGGAAAGGGTTAGCCTCCAAAGTCAATTAATAAAATGTCAAAAAATAAATAGATTTCATTCTCTTAGGAGATAATTTCCCCAATAGAGTCAAAACCCCTGGAAAGGGTCAGCCTCCAAAAAACATCATAAAGTCAGTCTTTTAACAGACAAATTCACCAGCTGAGTCAAAATCCCTGGAAAGGGTTAGCTTCCAAAGAAGAACAGTCTTTTTAATCTCCAGTAGAGTTAAAACCAACAAAAACAGTTAGCCTCAACCTTGGGCTTCATACAAGGCACCAAACAATAAAACCCCCTGTCAAAAGTCTGCCTCAACCTTGGGCATTGTACAAGGCAGATAATAGAGTCTCCCCAGTGAGTTCTTCATCACTTAGCAGCCTCAACCTTGGGCTTTGTACAAGGCAGATAAACCATACTTCCATGTGTCAAAGATTCCTAACCCTTAGGATCTTTCCCCATATAGTCATCCATACTCAATTCATTTATTTAAAAGTCCGCCACAACCTTGGGCTTTGTACAAGGCAGAAAATAATGTTTTCCCTAGCAACAGTCAGCCACAACCTTGGGCTTTATACAAGGCACATAAATAGAGTCTCCCTCAGTAGAGTCAGCCTCAATTCTGGGCTTTGTACAGAACACCAAATAAAATCCATCAAATAAACATTCTCCAAGTAGAGTCAGCCTCAATTCTGGGCTTTGTACAGAACACTAAAATACCCTGTAATTAATCCTCAGTAGAGTCATCTCCCAGAGTCAATAATATTAATTAATCAATCAAAAAGCCTCAAGCTTGGGCCTCATACAAGCCAGCTAAAGTCAAATCTTTCATACAGTAGATAGACATAGCTTATCTCTACAGAGAGATATTTTTACTACTCTACCACATTCAAACAAACAAACATTTCAATTTCAATTTCAATCAAAGTCTCCCATTTAGGACTCTGAAAGACATGCTCTGGCACATCCCCAGACTTGTACACTTTCCCTAATTTGGACGAGCAACTTTCTTTCATTTAAGAGGCATCTGACTGGCATACTTGCACACACAAGTAAGGTCCCCCTCTTGAATGAAATGAATTCAGTTATTCTGTCACTCCTTTAAATGTTTGTGGTAGAATAGTACAAATACCTCTCTGTAGAGATAATTTCATGTATCTTTACTGTAAACAGAGATTTAATTCCAAGCTTCAACCTTGAGCTTCAAGCAAGGCACCAAAAAACATTAATTTCCCTAGTTAGTTCCCCGAACTACATTAAGCTCTGACTTCCACTAGGGATATGTAGGCATGAGGTTCACAAGGAATCTCAGCGAGCTAATAAAATACCAAAAATAGTCAGTTTGTCTGTCTTTTCAAATCGATTCAATTCCTTCTCCTAACACAAAGGAGAAACTTTCCCAATCATTAGCAATAAACACAAACACAATGACACAGAGAAGGTTCCTGTAGAGTACTACAGATATGTAGGGTGTTTAAACACTTCCCTATGTATAACCGACCCCCCGGACTCCAGAATTTCTAGTCTAGGTGTAAATCCCCACACTTAGCAAACTCCTAGGGTTTAGTTGAGATCTTTTTTTCCCTTTTCTACTCGTAGGACAAATAAGAAAGTTCGTGTGATATCGTAGGAAGAACTGAAATAAAATTCATCCCACCACGGGCGCATTCTCCTTTCCAAATTTCGCGTGAAGGGTCTAGCGTGCCGTCCTCCCAAGTGAAACGGGGAGGTAAAGAAAACGACCACCACACCTTTTCCCGAAAAATTACCAATTTCCAACTTTGTAAATACTCCATGGAATCGAGCATTTGGCTGATTACCATTCCATATATATAATAATTTGAGCCTTGTGCTTTTCTTTGCAATCTAGTCTTTTTCAGTTTCTTGAAATGCATTTTAAGTTTAAACAGTCATTTTCTTGAAACAAATGTTTTCATAAAATAAAATGAATTTACTTGCAAAAATAAAGGTGAAATTTCTTTCTGAGGTTTACAAACAATATGAAGAATGCAAACAGTTGCTCCGAGAACGGTTGAGACTCCGGGAACCAAGATTTCCCCATGTGGTCGCTTTGCGAACATCTCCCGATGACGGATCTTTACTTCAATTCATACTTCTCACTTCGGACAGCGGACAACTGATAATCAGATATCCCTAACAGAGTTCGAACTACAAGAAGAGGACATCTTCTACTCCACAGGAATTTCAAGTCGCAGCATAGGATTTTACATCCGCGACAATTCTATTCACATTCACTTTGCATTTTATTTGTCATCATATTCATGCATACATTACAATTGCATAGTCAAGTCAGGCTTTGATCATGTGAATGCCTAAGTCATTAAGGCATGAACTCAAGTTTCCCACGCAAGTTCCGGAGAAACTTTTTCCTTTGAGAATAACAGTTCATACACAAGGATCTCCCCAAGCAAGTCAACAGATGGCAGTCTCCATCAAAGAGATAGTTTGTTCACTTTTGGAATTCCTCAGCCGAGATTCCCCTGCAAAGCGACACTCGATAATCTTATTCGAATAAGATAGTCTATTTCGCATTCCCCAGCGGAGTCAATGAACGATAGTCTTCATCCAGAGGATAGTTCATAATTCCCGGCGGAGTCAGTAATTGGGTCTACAAATGGCAGTCTCTCCCAGTAGAAGACAGTTTGTTTCCCCAGCAGTCAGCAAATGGCAGTCTCTTTCAGCAGAAGACAGTTTGCTCACTTTCTCCAGCAGGGTCGACAAATGGCAGTCTCTCCCAGTAGAAGACAGTTTGTTTCCCCAGCAGTCAGCAAATGGCAGTCTCTTTCAGCAGAAGACAGTTTGCTCACTTTCTCCAGCAGGGTCGACAAATGGCAGTCTCTCCCAGTAGAAGACAGTTTGTTTCCCCAGCAGTCAGCAAATGGCAGTCTCTTTCAGCAGAAGACAGTTTGCTCACTTTCTCCAGCAGGGTCGACAAATGGCAGTCTCTCCCAGTAGAAGACAGTTTGTTTCCCCAGAAGTCAGCAAATGGCAGTCTCTTTCAGCAGAAGACAGTTTGCTCACTTTCTTTCATGACAGGGTCGACAAATGGCAGTCTCTCCCAGTAGAAGACAGTTTGTTTCCCCAGAAGTCAGCAAATGGCAGTCTCTTTCAGCAGAAGACAGTTTGCTCACTTTCTTTCATGACAGAGTCAACAAATGGTAGTCTTTTCCCAAGAAAAGACAGTTTGTCTGTTAAATACTCAAGAGATCGACAAATGGCAGTTTCTTCAAACAGTTTGTCTGTTTCTGGGATGTTTAACTCCCCCACAGAGTCGATGAATGGCAGTTTTCCTCTTAGGAAAACAGTTTGTTGATTCCCCAGGCATCAGTTGACGAATGGCAGTTTTCACCCCGAAAACAGTTCGTCCGCCTTCAAACAAAGTCATTAGCCCCTCAAAAGATCATGAGGCCATATGACATTCTTTCAAAGACGTCAAGTCAAAAGGGAAGATGGTGAAGTTTCTTTACAGCCGTCAAATGGCATCTTATCTCCAAGCGATGGTAAGAAGTTTGACGAGGAAACAAACCTTTGAAGTTTCTTTACAGCCGTCAAATGGCATCTTATCTCCAAGCGCTGATAAGAAGTTTGACGAGGAAACAAACCTTTGAAGTTTCTTTACAGCCGTCAAATGGCATCTTACCTCCAAGCGATGGTAAGAAGTTTGACGAGGAAACAAACCTTTGAAGTTTCTCTACAGCCGTCAAATGGCATCTTATCTCCAAGCATTGATAAGAAGTTTGACGAGGAAACAAACCTTTGGAGATTTTCTCTTCATCTGAGATATTATCCAAACACAACTAAGACCAGTTTCGAGATATGGACATCCGAAACAAGGGGAGGTTGTTTACCTTTTTCTAAGTATCAACACTTAGTTGAAGAAGATGGATTGCGCATCCTACACTGCCATCCATTCGCCAGAATCCACATCAAGTATTTCTGCAGGAGTTTGTCTCCTCATCCCCCGCCAAGTGCGACAATGGGAACAAGTCATGCAAAGATTTTATCAATTACAACATCTCAGGAGCGCCCAAAATTCGGGCATTCTTTAATATTTAAGCCTCTTTCACGCAGGAGAGATCGAGATATCAATCTCTCTCCCTCCAGATAAAAGAAACTTAAATAGGGGCATCTGTCATACCCTAATTTTTGACCCCCCTGAGATGTCACATCATTGACGTCAAATTAAAAAATGTTTCTTGATCGGTTTGGAAGCCATGATCGAGACTGCATTTATTCACTCATTCTTTGCAAAATATTTCATGCTCATGGAGGTTTTCAATTTAAAGGCGCCATTGCCATTTGTGTGATTCAAGAATTTTGTTTGGAATTTATTTCGCGACTCTTGGCCTATGGATTCATCATGGTGAAGAAATTGTTTCTTATGGATTATTTGAAAGATGATACAAGTTTGAAACAATTCATGGAATTTGCAAGAATTATCTTTTAGTCCATTTGTTGAAAGATTATTTCCAAGTATGGTTTAAAACCATAAATTCAAGAATTCAAGTTCATTGGTGCAAAAATATTCTTCACATCACTTCAAGGAATTTCCATTCAAGAACTCCATGGATCATTCAAAGTTTGCAAAGTTCAAAAATTCATTCTAAGAATATCCAAATTCCATGTTTCATACACAATTTCATGCAAGATTCTAAAGGAAGATCCAAAAGTGGATTTCTTTTACATGGAACAAGTTCTAAATTCCCAAATGAATTACAAAAAGAACTTCATTCAAAATTCAAGATACAACATTCAAATTCTACACAATTTTTCAAGAAATGCATGAACCAAAATTGCATAGATATTTAAGTTCAAGAATTACAACAAATGAAAAATACAAAGTTTTCTTGAATTTATTCTTCAATCTTCAAGCTTCCATTCTTCAAGACCAAGTTTCTTTATTCTTCCTTCAAGAATTCTCATGCAACATGAAAAAGAAACAAAAAGGGTGGAATTAGCAAAAGTCTCACAAAAATAATTCAAGGGGGCCCAAAAGCCCAAATCAAAGTCAAAAAGTCAAAAGTCAAACAAAGTCAAAGAGGAATATATTATGTCATAAATGCTATACTTAGAGACTACAAATTCCATGACATAAAGACAAGATTGTCGTGGAACTTTCATTTGCAAGAGATGTGCATAATATATTCTATCCCATGTGCATAATATTCTTTCCCATGTGCATTTTCTTGTGGAGCTTTGCCATTAAGCAAACTTAGCATGAAAGAAATTTTTGCAATGATTATTTGGGAAAGAATATTCTTTGCAATGATGAAGACTTAGCAATTAAGTGAGCTTAAGGACTAAGCTTGGGTGCAAAAATGACCAAAATTATCCCTCACTTTTTCCTCTATAAATAGAGGAGAGGTAAACCAAATAGGACATAAAGAGAAATCGGAGAACACACACAAAGTTCTCACACTTCAAAGTTTTCTTTCACATAAAAAAGTCTTGTTGAAGTAGTAAGAACTTCATCTACAAGATACAAAAAAAAGAGAGAAGAGAAGTAAGTTTTTCATACCTTACTAGCATCCTTCAACAAGCTTGAATCTTCATCTTCAAGTCTTCAACTTCCAACAAGCTCAACCTTTGAGCATCCCTAATATCCAAAGGCTGTCCCACAAGTCCAAGAAGTGAGGTTGCATCACCTTCAAACAACAAACTTGCAGCAGCTGCACCACGGTTCTGAATTGTTCAAACAAAAGCAAAAAAATTCAGAATCAATTACAGCAACAACAACAGTTGCGACATCATCAATACAACGGTTCAGAATCAATTGCAAAAGTCCAGAATTGCAACTCACAACCATTCAAAGAGTTCAACAACAGAAAGCCCAGAAATTCAGTAACAACAAATCGCAGCAAGCAGAAGGAACAAGGGAACGTACCACAACAATTAAACCGGCGAAATCCTCCTCGCCGCGGGTAAATCGTTTCTGCCCTTACTCTCGATATTATTATTAATTGTTCCTGCAAATATGTTGTTTCTGTTAACCATACGAAAATAACAAAAACAGAGCATATGTTATTGTTACTGTGTCATAAAAGAACCTGCTGGTATCATGATAACAAAATTGAAGAACAAACCTTGAGTTTGTCTTCAATCAAAGAGGCCAGTAGCTTTTGTTTTTGTTCACCGCGGGCAAAATTGAAACAGAGAGAAAGTAATCATTGAGCTATCATCAAAGAGAAAATAGAAACGAAAATTTGAGTAAGAAGATACCTGGATTCGTAGGTATCTGAGCTTCTTCAAGCTTCTCTCCCATGGCCGCCGTGAGCTAAGGTCGAAAGAGAGGGCTTCAATTTGTTGTCGTTGTTCAACCATGAGTGAAGAGAGGCCGAGAGAGAACCAATGGTTGACGCTGAGGTTGTCGTCTTCGTTCTTGTTGTTGACTGAAAGTAGAGAGCGATTCACGGAGAGAGATCATCGACTGAGCGAGAGAAAAACCGAGTGAAAGCTTCGTTGATTTTTTTTTCGAGCAAGAGAGAGCCATGAATGAGCAAGAGAGAGGAGAGTTTGTTCTTCTGGATTTTGTTTTATCGTGAAGGGAAAACAAGAAAGATACAGAGGCGCTGCCTCATTTTTTTTGATAGGGTTTCTTAACCCATTCCTTGCTTTCTAGTAAAGGGCGGATCCGGGTCACACTGACCCGACCCGGTCCGGCCCAACTTCTTTTTTTATTATTATTCATTCAGCTTCAGCTTTTAATCATTTGGGTTGCACCCCCATCCGGGTTTTGAACCCCTGGCCCATTTAATTAGTTTTTATTTTAACTAATTCTCTTCTAATTTTTCTTTAAATACTTTCATAAAAAATGACTTTAGTATTTTAATTTAATATAGGATTTAGTTTGATTTTTTTAAATCCTTATTAAAAATGCCAAAAAAATATATATTATATGCATATTTATAATTATATTTCTAATTATTTTCTTCTTTTCATAAAACTACAAAAATATTTTCTTAGATTAATTTGATATTTTCATAGAATTTTTGTGTAGTCAATCATTTAAATTTCTATTTGATTACTGTTGCATATTACTTGAATTTTCTCACTTCATCCAAAACTTAGAGATTATTTCTCTGTTGTCATTTGGATTGTCTGTTTGTTTGGTCTACCATTTGCTGCAGGAGTCCTTAAACAATTACTAGAAGATCATGAAATACTGTAAGCTGTGAGCTTATCCGACGTTTCTTTTCTGCTGGTGTGGATGCTAAACATCTGTTGAGATCCTAATTTATTCCAAGCATATCATTTGAGGATCAAGGTAACACCTCAAACTCAGAAATCCAATTTTCTCATTCTTCGAGGTAAGCCTAAAACTTTTCAACTGTTTTTCATAAACAGAAAGTCATTTCAAATCAATAATCAACTGTTTTCACAACAGTAATCATTCAAAAATCACAAATCATTTTCAAATTGCTTTTATAACCAGTACTGTAAAGTACTGGGCCTCTAATAGAGTGTAAGTCCCAAACACCTTCTTTTCTTAGCTTGTTTTCAAAACTGTATTTTCAAAATCTCCTTTCTGTTTTCAAAACATTCTTCTGGTATTTGAAGGGCATTATTCCCGGTGAAACTCTTCAGATACCTATGTGACCTTTGTCCATCTTCACTTCTTCTGTTTTCAAAAATCATTAACTGTTTATCATAAGTACATTCAACTGTTATCCACAAAATTACTGTTGAGGCTCTGTACATACTTCTTCAAAGGCCTCCACTCCATCCAGGTTAGGCTTTACAAGCTTTCAATTTGCAGTCTTTGTTTAAATTACTGTCAAATATAAACTGTGCATATATATTAGTTTAGAACTACGTTTGAGTGTAAACCCTAGGACAGTTAAACTATATATATATTAGGAATATGACCTAGGATTGAGAATGTCTTCCCGGTGAAGGCTCTTTCCTAATTAGAGATCTGTAGTCCAAACCACCAAGATGAATTATTCCCGGTGAAACATCTTGGCAAAAACCTTAGAATCCAAAAATAATAGGACACATCCACCCAAAGAGGAATTATTCCCGGTGAAACCTCTTACCCATTTGCTTAGAGCCAAAATAAGTTCAAAACTACATAGCTTTCTCTTGTGCTATAACAAGGACCCTCGATTAGCCTCCTCTTGGGCTTTGTACAAGGACCCACAGGCTTCTTAAAAGCATTTCCAGCTTCCTCTTGAGCTTGTATACAAGGACCCATCAGGTTTCTTATAAACATAGGAACAGGTCTTTAGTCACCTATTAGCCTACCCTGGTGAGTTTCTTCCAATTTAAACCAGACTTTAAACAAGCTAAGTTTGTCTCAATTTTACATTGAGTACACCTTTTGGAATGAGAGACATGGACAGTCTCTGTCACCCTTATCTTCATCAATCTTCCTCAGTAGAGTCTAGGATCCATGTTTTGGTCATCCTCAGCATTGAGTCAGCCTTCATCTTGGGCTTTAAACAAGAAGTCTCCACTAGATAATCTTTCTGCCAATCTTTTCATCCTTAATAATTAATGGAGTGCTACCCAAATTAATCATTTCAATAAAAACCCCTGGAAAGGGTTAGCCTCCAACATCTGTCTAAAATATAAAAATCCCTGGAAAGGGTTAGCTTCCACACATTCCTTCATTTCAATAAAAACCCCTGGAAAGGGTTAGCCTCCAAAAATCAGTTAATAAATAAAATAAAGGTTCATTTCTCTTAGGAGATAATTTCCCCAAAAGAGTAAAAACCCCTGGAAAGGGTCAGCCTCCAAAACAAACAAAAAAACATGATAAAGTCAGTCTGTTAACAGACAAATTCACCAGCTGAGTCAAAATCCCTGGAAAGGGTTAGCTTCCAAAGAAAAACAGTCTTTTTTAATCTCCAGTAGAGTCAAAACCAACAAAAACAGTTAGCCTCAACCTTGGGCTTCATACAAGGCACCTAAACAATAAAACTCCCCCGTCAAGAGTCAGCCTCAACCTTGGGCATTGTACAAGGCAGATAATAGAGTCTCCCCAGCGAGTTCTTCATTACTCAGTAGCCACAACCTTGGGCTTTGTACAAGGCATATAAACCATATTTTCATGTGTCAAAGATTCCTAACACCTAGGATCTTTCCCCATAGAGTCATCCATACTCAATTCATTAAAAAAAAAGAGTCCGCCACAACCTTGGGCTTTGTACAAGGCAGAAAATAATGTTTTCCCTAACTAGAGTCATAGTATAAAAAACCCAATTTTCTCAGCAGTCAGCCACAACCTTGGGCTTTGTACAAGGCACACAAATAGAGTCTCCCTAAACAGAGTCAGCCTCAATTCTGGGCTTTGTACAGAACATAAAAATACCCTGTAATTAACCCCCAGTGGAGTCATCTCCCAGAGTCAAATAATCATTAATTAATCAATCAAAAAGCCTCAAGCTTGGGCCTCATTCAAGCCAGCTAAAGTCAAATCTTTTATACAGTAGATAGACATAGCTTATCTCTATAGATAGATATTTTTACTACTCTACCACATTCAAACAAACAAACATTTCAATTTCAATTTCAATTTTAATCAAGTCTCCCATTTAGGATTTTGAAAGGCATGAGCTGGCAGTAAAACCCAGACATGTGACAACTTTCCCTAATTTGGACGAGCATCTTTCTTTCATTTAAGAGGCATCTGACTGGCATACTTGTACACCCAAGTAAGGTCTCCCTCTTGAATGAAATGAATTCAGTTATTCTGTCACTCTTTCAAAATGTTTGTGGTAGAATAGTATTAATACCTCTCTGTAGAGATGATTTCATGTCTCTTTACTGTAAACAGAGATTTAATTCCAAGCTTCAACCTTGAGCTTCAAGCAAGGCACCAAAAACTTTAATTTCCCTAGTTAGTTCCCCGAACTACATTAAGCTCTGACTTCCACTAGGGATATGTAGGCATGAGGTTCACAAGGAATCTCAGCGAGCTAATAAAATACCAAAAATAGTCAGTCTGTCTATCTGTCTGTCTTTTCAAAATAATTCAATTCCTTCTCCTAACACAAAGGAGAAACTTTCCCAATCATTAGCAGCAAACACAAACACAAATGACACAGAGAAGGTTCCTGTAGAGTACTACAGATATGTAGGGTGTTTAAACACTTCCCTATGTATAACCGACCCCCCGGACTCCAGAATTTCTAGTCTAGGTGAAATCCCCACACTTAGCAAACTCCTAGGGTTTAGTTGAGATCTTTTTTCCCCTTTCCTACTCGTAGGACAAATAAGAAAGTTCGTGTGATATCGTAGGAAGAACTGAAACAAAATTCATCCCACCACGGGCGCATTCTCCTTCCAAATTTTGCGTGAAGGGTCTAGCGTGCCGTCCTCCCAAGTGAAACGGGGAGGTAAAAGAAAACGACACCACAGACCGGCTCTTAGATGGTGGAATACCGCATCCACCTATTTAACTACCTAGGAGATTCCTAAGGCTGGCATCATTTGAAGGCGGCATTTCTGGAGAAGTATTTACCTAAAAGTGTTCTGACCCAAAGAGAAAGAGAGTTCTAGAACTTCAAGAAAGGCAACTTGTCAGTTTCTAAGTATGCTGAGAAGTTTGAAGATATGGCTCATTACTCTCGAGAGGTTGTTTAGTCTCCTGATGAGGTATGGAAGATTGATCAATTCTTGATGGGTTTGAGGGCCGACATTGCTCATAGTGTGTCTAAGAGGGAGTTCGCTACATATGCTGAATGTTTGAGGCAATGCTATGTTGCGGAGAATAACTTGAAGAGGGTTCAAGAAGAGAGGAACCAAAATAGGACTAATTTTAGAGACCAAGGGAGATCTACCCAGCACTTGAAGCCCATTAGTTCTCCATCAAAGAAGAAGCAAGGATATGGAGACCAATCGGCTCCACCTCCTTATTGTCACAAGTGCAAGAAGAGACATACCGGGGAGTGCAAACCCACTTCTGTTACTTGTTACGAATGTGGCGAGCAGGGTCACATATCTCCGCATTGTTCTAGAAAGAAGGCTCTTGAGAAGACTGCAGGTCGCGTGTACACCTAAGATGCAAGGAAGGCAAAAGGGAACAACAATCTCATTGCGGGTACGTGTTATGTAAACAACCAACCTTTATATGTTTTAGTTGATTGTGGAGCTACTCATTCCTTTATTTCTACCGAGTGTGTTTGTCGACTTGGTTTGGAAGTCACTCCATTACCCGATCCTATGATCATTTCTTCGGCAACGGATGATACAGTGGAAGCCCGACTGATTTGTAAAGATTGTTCAATATCTTTCAATGCACGTGATTTTTCGATCGATCTAATTTGTTTACCTCTCAAAATACTCGATGTCATTCTAGGGATGGTTTGGTTATCTCTTAATTCAGTGTATATTGGTTGTAAGGAAAAGACCATATTCATTCCTGCTGAAGAGACTTCTTCCGATGATGCAATTACCAAGTTGATAGAAGGTACGACCAGCGCAGTCAGTTATCTCTTTTCCCAAGAAAGATATTTTCTTTTAGTTCTTTCCAAAGAATCTTCTGTAAGAGTGGTATTGTCTGAGATCCTTGTGGTGTGCGAATTTCCTGATGTGTTTCCTGAGGATATCACTTCTCTTCCTCCGGAAAGGGAAGCAGAATTCTCAATTGATCTTGTTCTTGGTACTGCCCCAGTTTCCATCACTCCTTATAGGATATCTCCTATTTAACTCAGAGAATTGAAGAGCCAGTTGGAAGAACTTCTATCTAAGCATTTTATTCAACCAAGTGTTTCTCCATGGGGAGCTCCTGTTCTTTTGGTAAAGAAGAAAGACGGAAGTATGCGCTTGTGCATCGATTATCGTCAGCTGAATAAAGTTACCATAAAGAACAAATATCCCTTACCGCTGATTGATGACCTCCTAGATCAGTTGAAAGGAGCCAGTGTGTTCTCGAAGATTTATCTCAGGTCGGGATATCATCAGATTCAGGTAAAGAGCTCAGATGTGCCTAAGACTGCATTCAGGACTCGGTATGGTCATTACGAGTTTTTAGTTATGCCTTTTGGCGTGACTAATGCCCCATCGATTTTTATGGATTAAATGAATCAAATTTTCCAGCCGTACCTGGATCAGTTTGTGGTGATCTTCATTGATGACATCTTGGTGTATTCTCGTTCTCCCGAAGAACATGAAGAGCATTTGCGGATTGTGTTGTCTACTCTCAGAGAGAAACATTTGTATGCAAATTTCTGTAAGTTTGAATTTTGGCTATCCAAAGTAAGTTTCCTTGGTCACGTCATCTCTGGGGGAGGCGTGGCAGTGGATCCTTCTAAAGTAGAAGCAGTGGTGAACTGGGATCGAGCAAAGAGTGTGACAGAAGTCAGAAGCTTCCTAGGTTTGACAGGTTATTATCAGAGATTTATCATGGGATTTGCTAAGTTAGCACTACCATTGACGAAACTTACTCGAAAGGAATTTTCATTTGAGTGGGACTCTGAGTGTGAGAAGAGTTTTCAGAAACTTAAGAAGAAGTTGACTATCGCACCTGTGTTAGTAATTCCAGACCCAAACCGATCCTACGGAGTATTTTGTGATGCTTCTAAGAAAGGCTTAGGCGGAGCATTGATGCAAGACGGTCAAGTTGTGGCTTATGCATCTCGACAATTGAGATCTCATGAAGAGAATTATCCTACCCATGACCTTGAACTTGCTCCAATAGTCTTTGCAATCAAAGTGTGGCGACACTACTTGTATGGGGTTCACTTGGAGATGTTCAGTGATCATAAAAGCTTGAAGTACCTTTTTGACTACAAGAAGTTGAACATGCGACAAAGAGGATGGATGGAGTATCTTAAGGATTATGATTTCAAACTGAAATACCATCCAGGGAAGGCTAATAAGGTAGCAGATGCCTTAAGTAGGAAGGAATTTCGGATTGCAGAGTTGATGATGTTAGAGCATGGATTCTTAGAGAGTTTTCGAAACCTCAACCTCCAGTTCGATTGGACACCCAATGGTGTACTGATTAGAAACTTGAGTATTCAGAACAAACTGCGAGAGATGATTCGAGTGGCTCAAGGATATGACGAGCAATTGCAAGCAAGAGAGAACATGCTCGACTTCACTAGAGCACCTGACAGAATCCTTTTGTTCAAGAGAAGGATGTGTATACCAAATGATTTTGAACTAAAGCGTTTGATTCTCGATGAAGCCCGCAAGAGTAAATTTTCTATTCATCCTGGATCGACCAAAATGTATCAAGATTTAAAGAAATACTTTTGGTGGCCGGGAATGAAGAAAGAAATTGCAGAGTACGTAGCACAATGTCCTATGTGTCAACATGTTAAGATTGAACATCAGCGACCAGGCGGAATGTTGCAATCGTTGGAGATACCGGTGTAGAAGTGGGATTCTATCTCCATGGATTTCATTGTGGGATTACCTCGTGCTCGAGGCGGATATAATTCTATATGGGTGGTAGTGGACAGGTTGACTAAGTCTGCTCACTTTGGCAAAATACCCTTTTTCGTCCCTTAACTTTCACTCGGGGTCCTGTGGTGTCATTTTTTTTACCTCCCCATTTCACTTGGGAGGACGGCACGCTAGATCCTTCACGCGAAATTTGGAAGGAGAATGCGCCCGTGGCAGGATGAATTTTGTTTCAGTTCTTCCTACGATATCACACGAACTTTTTAATTATCCTAATGAGTAGGAGAGGGGAAAAAGATCTCAAATTAACCCTAGGAGTTTGCTAAGTGTGGTGATTCACCTAGACTAGAAATTATGGAGTCCGGGAGGTCGGTTATACATAGGGGAGAGTTTAAGCACCCTACATATCCGTAGTACTCTACGGGAACCTTATCTATGTCATTGTGATTGTGTTTACTGCTAATTAATAAGAAATTGTCTCCTTTGTGTTAGGAGAGAGAATTGAATTGATTTAAAAAAAAAGACAGACTGACTGACTATTTTTGGTATTTTATTAGCTCGTTGAGATTCCTTGTGAACCTCATGCCTACATATCCCTAATGGAAGTCAGAGCTTAATGTAGTTCGGGGAACTAATTAGGGATTTTAAATGGTTTTTTTTGGTGCCTTGCTTGAAGCTTTGAATTAAATCTCCGTTTACAATAAAGAGATATGAAATCATCTTTACAGAGAGGCATTTCTACTATTCCACCATAAACATTTTAAAGTGACAGAATAACTGAATTCATTTCATTCAAGATGGGGACCTTACTTGTTTATGTGCAAGTATACCAGTTGACTGCGTCTTGAATGAAAGAAAAATGCTCAACCAAATTAGGGAAAGTTGCTACATGTCTGGGTTCTACTACCAGCTCATGCCTTTCAAAAAAATCCTAAGTGGGAGACTTAATTAAAATGAAATTCTCATCCAAATTAGGGAAATTTACCACATGTCTGGGTTCTACTACCAGCTCATGCGTTTCAAAAATCCTAAATGGGAGACTTAATTAAAATGAAATGTAATGCTTGTTTGTTTGATTATGGTGAGTTAGGAGAAAGATCTCTCTATAGAGATAAACTATATCTATCTACTGTATAAAAGATTTGACTTTAGTTGGCTTGTATGAGGCCCAAGTTTGAGCCTTTTTTATTGAGTTATTATTTTTTTGAGAGATAACTCTACTGGGGAGAATTTAAATTAAGAGGTTTTTGTGTTCTGCACAAAGCCCAGAATTGAGGCTGACTCTAGTTAGGGAGACTCTATTTTGTGCCTTGTATGAAGCCCAAGGTTGTGGCTGACTGCTGAGAGAAACTGATTTTTAAGACTATGGATAAATCTATTTGTTCCTTGTACAAAGCCCAAGGTTGTGCCTGACTTTTAACTGAGGAAGTCAGTAGTTTGTGCCTTGTATGAAGCCCAAGGTTGTGGCTACTCTAGCTAGGGAAAACATTATTTTCTGCCTTGTATAAATCCCAAGGTTGTGGCTGACTCTTAAAGAAACTGAGTATGGATGACTCTATGGGGAAAATATCCTTGAGATTAGGAATCTATGACACAGGAAATTTGGTTTATCTGCCTTGTACAAAGACCAATGGTGTGGCTACTCAATAGTGAAGGACTCACTGGGAATTTTATTCTGTTAGAGGATTCATCTATTAAAAGACTGAATTTTTGATGTTATTGGAAGCTAACCCTTTCCAGGGGTTTTGGATTTAAAGGAGTGTTTTTTGGAGGCTAACCCTTTCCAGGGGGTATGACTCTTTTTATTTACTGTGATTTGGAGGCTAACCCTTTCCAGGGGTTTTTACTTAGTTGGGGAAATTATCTTTTGAAAGAATTAATTTTGGAGGCTAACCCTTTCCAGGGGTTTTGAATTTTTTTATTGACTGAGGTAAGAGGCTGACCCTTTCCAGGGGTTTTAAAAGGTGGCAGAAAGATTATCTAGTGGAAACTTCTTGTTTTAAAGCCCAAGATTAAGGCTGAATCTTGCTGAGGATAAACGAATATGGATCCTAGACTCTGAATCATTCCAAAAGGTGTACTCAATATGAGATTGAGACAAACTTGGCTTGTTTAAAGTCTTGTTTAATATAGAACAAACTCATCAGGGTAGGCTAAAAGGTAACTAAAGACCTGTTCCTATGTTTATAAGAAACCTGATGGGTCCTTTTATATAAGCTCAAGAGGAAGCTGGGAATGCTTTTAAGAAGTCCGTGGGTCCTTGTACAAAGCCCAAGAGGATGCTAATCGAGGGTCATCGAGGGTCCTTGTCATAGCACAAGAGAAAGCTATGTGGTTTTGAACTTATTTTGGATCTAAGCAAATGGGTAAGAGGTTTCACCGGGAATAATTCCTCTTGGGTGGATGTATCCTAGTTTATTCTAAGGCTTTTTCAAGATGTTTCACCGGGATTAATTCATCTTGAGGTTTTAAACTACAAATTTCTAATAAGGAAAGAGCCTTCACCGGGAAGACATTCTCAATCCTAGGCCATATTCCTATAATATATATATATATATATATATATATATATATATATATATATATATATATATATATATATATATATATATATATATATATATATATATATATATATATATATATATATATATATATATATATATATATATATATATATATATATATATATATATATATATATAGTTTAATTGTCATAGGGTTTACACTCAGACGTAGTTCTAAACAATATATATATATATATATATATATATATATATATATATATATATATATATATATATATATATATATATATATATATATATATATATATATATATATATATATATATATATATATATATATATATATATATATATATATAACTACGTCTGAGTGTAAACCCTAGGACAATTAAACTATATATATATATATATATATATATATATATATATATATATATATATACATTTCTATATTTGACAATAATTTAAATAAAGACTTTAAATTGAAAGCTTGTAAAGCCTAACCTGGATGGAGTGGAGGCCTTTGAAGAAGCATGTATAAAGCCTCAACAACAATTTTATTGATGACAGTTGAATATTTATGATAAACAGTTAAATGTTTTTTTTGAAAACAGAAGAAGTGAAGATGGACAAAGGTCATATAGGTATCTGAAGAGTTTCACCGGGAATAATGTCCTTCAAATACCTCGATCGTCTGTTTACTTTGAAATATGAAAACAGTTTGAATTTTGAAGAAAGTCAACTTGATTAGAGTAAAGATAATATCTATACCTCATTTAGACCTAAATGGTTAGGATTTTACCACTAAAACATTTATGAGATATTAGGTTTTGAAATTCCAATGAAAACATGCATTAAAAAATATATTTAAAACACTTAAAATAACATTATTTTTTAACCTAATAAAAATATATAAAATAAATAATATTTTTTTGTGATTTTTTTATTATTCATAAAATATACATATTAATTAACAAGTGTGAAAAATGAAGTTAAAATGAATTAATTTGATAAGTGAATTAATTGTGTGATGTTGTGAAGAAAATGAAGAGAAAAAGTGATAAAAATAATGCTTTGGCCTCACCATGGTTTGAACCCACGTCCTTGAAGCCAACAATCAAAACACACACCAACCAGCCAACGCGCGCATGGTGTTATAGAGGGTATTTCATTGCAATGTGTGTGTTGTCTAGTGCATAGAGTGGAAAAAAGAAAATAAAATCAAAAGGTCTGAGGCGAGGGGGATTCGAACCCCAGACCTTGGGCATGAGTAGATTGTGGACGCACGCTGTAACCATTGAGCCAATACGATGAATTCGTAAATAACACAACTAACACTAAATTTATTTTAAACTTAAACCTAAGAATTCAAAAAAATGGCGCCACCACCATTATCATCTTCAACCTCTAGCTCCTCCATCTTGGATTTTTGAACTCTCTCATCTCTCAACCATTTTAAATGATTCAAACATCAAACTTGCTCGTTTTCAAACAAGGAATATGATCATGATCTCAGAATTTATTTATTCTAAGTGTACTTAAAGAATTTGAGTATGAACAAGAAGAACACATAAACCCTAAATTTAAAATTAAATGATGCACAAGATGAATAAATGAATGATGATAGAGGGTTTTTAATCCTCTGATGATGATGAACAAACTGGTATCGAGATATATTGAAAATAGTACTTAAATTAGGGTGTTGGAGCTTGAAAATATACCTTTGAAAATGGAGAATGTCTGGGCTTGTATGAACGATCCAAAAAGCTTCCTTGGGACTCAATAATGCAAACTGGATGTTTATTATGGCTCGAATACCTCTGAATTGTTCTACCCGACTCCTTCAATTTGAGCTCCAAGTGAACATGGAGGTTGATGAATTTGCAGTTATAGGTGAGCTACAACAATATGGATAGCTTCACAACACCCTAAGGAACGTCTTTGAACACTTATCTTCGCTTGACACCTTCTGAATTACTCCATGGACCTCCAACTGCATAAGCTCCAAAACAAGAGCAACAATGGTGTTCCTCCACTTACAGAAGTGATCCAGGTGCTTGGATCACCTCAAATGAACCCCTTTGAGATGTTAGAATACTTACTTTTCAAAGGAGAGCTCTGGTTTGAAGAATGTGATTCTTCTTGCCAAAGAACTTTGAAAAACCATAAGCATGAGGGAGAGAAAGAGAAAGCAAGAATTGGAGTTGCTTTGGTGTGTCTAATACTGAGGAATGCGCTTGTATTTATAGGCAAATGGATGCAGAGCAATTGGATGTAGTGAGCTTGTTAATGAGGTTAACTTGGTACCTTAAGCATGAATAAATTTCAAAGAATATCCAAGTGTGATCATTGCATTTTCGATCTGGCTCTCTATCCATTGATTCCATCTGATCTTAGGGGACATCTCTGATGCAGAATGAGCTCTAATTGGTTGGTGGGAAGATTCCTTTGATGATTCATCAATTCGCCATAAATTCCCAAATGTAATCATTACATAATCACATGTTCTTGTTTTGGGAATCTTCTTCAATCTTAAAACAACATCTTACATAGAATTTTTTTTCAAGAAATCAATCATTTAAGAGATTTGGGAATTTTGAAGTTTTAGCTCATAAAAACTTTGAAAATTTTCTAAGTGTTTTAACCTAGTTTTCTTCCAACTTTGGCCCCATTTTTCACAAATTTCCCAAAGGATTCTGAAGAAACCCCGAACTAATGATTTGAAGTACATGTTTAGGGCTTTCCAAATTGCGCTCAACCTTCTCCAAATTCATTTTGAGCTAGGAGTTATGCTTGTTCAAAGTTGGCCTCATGAAGTAAAATTACAGGTCATGCATCATTTTGGAACTTTGCAATTTTGTGCATATAACCTCACTTATGGATGCTACACGACCCATAACACATCTACAAACATGCCATGCATTCACTTTCACCGTAGCATGAATATTGTAGAAGATTCCCAAAACAAGAACATGTGATTATGTAATGATTACATTTGGGAATTTATGGAAAATTGATGAATCATCAAATAAATCTTCCAACCAACCAATTAGAGCTCATTCTACATCAAAGATGTCCCCTAAGATCAGATGGAATCAATGGATAGGGAGCTAAACTCGTTTTGGCCATCATTGCATTTTGGATATTCCTTGAATTCCTTCATGGCAAAGAAACCAAAACTCCCTCATTAAGCAATCTCACTCCCTCAATCTGTACAGAAACATTTGCCTATAAATATAAGTGCTCTCCTTCATATTAATCACACCAAAGCAACTCAATTCCTTGCTTTCTCCTTCTCTCTCTCATGCTTATGGTTTTTCAAAGTTATTTGGCAAGAAGAATCGTTTTCTTCAAACTAGAGCTCTTCTTTGGAAAGTAAGCATTCTAACATCTCAAGGGGGTTCATTTGAGGTGATCCAAGCACCTAGATCACTTCTGTAAATGGAGGAACACCATTGTTGCTTTCATTTTGGAGCTCGTGCAGTTGGAGGTCCATAGAGCAATTCAGAAGGTGTCAAGCAAATCCAAGCATCCAAACATGTTCCTTATGGTGTGGTGAAGCAATTTAGATGGTCGCAGTTCATCTGTAACTACAGATTCATCAACCTCCATGTTAACTTGAAGCTCAAATCGAAGGGGTCGGGTAGAACAATTATGAGGTATCCAAGTCAATATAAGTATTCAGTTAGCATCACTGAGTCCCAAGGAAGCTTTTAGGATCGTTCATACAAGCCAAGGTGTTTTCCATCAAGCTCACGACCTCCATTTTCAGAGGTATTTTTTCAAACTCCAACTCAAATATTCAAGTACTCTTTCTTGTATATCTCGATACCAGGGTTCGGTTTACCTTGTTACTATTGGAATGATGGAAGTATCTCTTCTTCCTCTTTGCGTTAGCGACTCAGAGCTCATAGGGAGCTGGGAATTAGCTTGGTTAGCTGGAGAAGGGATAGAGTTGAAAGATCGGATTTTTTTAGCGCGCCTTATGCCTGTCCTTTAAAAACCCTCTATCATCATTCATTTTTTCATCTTATGCATCATTTAATTTTAAAATTAGGGTTTACGTGTTCTTCGTGTTCATACTGAAATTCGTTAGTTACACTTAGAATAAATTAATTTTTAACCCATGACCATGTTCCTCGTCCAAAAATGAGCAAAATTGATGTTTACATCATACCATTTGGTTGAGAAACCAAGGAGTTAGAAATTTGAATTCTCACGAGCTCAAGGAAGAAGATGACTATGGTGGCGCGCAAATTTGAATCTAATGGGTCTTTTTAAAATATAATCAATTATTTGCGTATGTTATACAAACTGAGCGCTTAGCTCAGTTGGCCAGGTTTTGAATGTTGGTCATTAAGGGCGTGGGTTCGAGCCTCCCTAGGGCCAAAACCATTTTTTTTATCACTTTTCTCACTTATTTTCTTCACAACTTAAACCAATTATTTCACCTATTAAACTAAATCATTTTCACTTCATTTTTCACACACTTGTTAATTAATATATATATCTTATGAATAATCAAAATAATCACAAAAAAATTATTTATTTTATATATTTTTATTAGGTTAAAAATGGTATTGTTTTTAAGTGTTTTAAATATATTTTAATACATGTTTTCATTGAAATTTCAAAACCTAATATCTCATAAATATTATTAGTGATAAAATCCTAATCATTAAGGTCTTAATTAGGTATAGATATTATCTTTACTCTAATTAAGTTGACTTTTGTCAAAATTCAAACTGTTTTCAAACTTCAAAGTAAACAGACGATCGAGGTTTTCAAACAACGGAACCTCGCATCAATCAACTGTTTTCACAACAGTAATCATTTCAAAATCATTCAACTGTTTTTCATAAACAGAAAATCATTTCTTTGGGCCTCTAATAGAATGTAAGTCCCAACCCACTCTTTTATTTTACAAATAATCAACTATTTTTACAACAGTAATCATTTCAAATTGCAAATTGCAAATCTTTTCCAACTGTTTTCATAACAGTCAACCAATACTATAAAGTATTGGGCCTCTAATAGAGTGTAAGTCCCAACACCTTTTTCTTTTCATAGTTTGTTTTCAAAAACTGTATTTACAAAATCCTCTTTCTATTTTCAAAACAATCTTCTGGTATTTGAAGGGCATTATTCCCAGTGAAACTCTTCAGATACCTATGTGACCTTTGTCCATCTTCACTTCTTCTGTTTTCAAAAACCCTTAACTGTTTATAATAAGTATTCAACTATTATCAAACTGCTGGTAAGGCTTTGTACATACATCTTCAAAGGCCTCCACTCCATCCAGGTTAGGCTCTACAGCTTTCAAATTTACAGTCTTTATTTAAATTACTGTCAAATATAGAACTGTTTATATATTAGAACTAAGTTTGAGTGTAAACCTTAGGACAGTTAAACTATATATATATTATAGGAATATGGCCTAGGATTGAGTATGTCTTCCCGGTGAAGGAACTTTCCTAATTAGAGATCTTTAGTTCAAACCCTTAAGATGAATTATTCCCGGTGAAACATCTTAAAAAAACCTTAGAACCCAAAATACCCAAAGAGGAATTATTCCCGGTGAAAACTCTTACCCATTTTCTTAAAGCCAAAATAAGTTCAAAACCACATAGATTTCTCTTGTGCTATAACAAGGACCCTCGATGACCCTCGGTTAGCCTTCTCTTTTGGCTTTGTACAAGGACCCATAGGCTTCTTAAAAGCATATCCAGCTTCCTCTTGAGCTTGTATACAAGCACCCATCAGGTTTCTTATAAACATAGGAACATGTCTTTAGTTACCTTTTAGCCTATCCTGGTGAGTTTCTTCCACTTTAAAACAGACTTTAAACAAGCTAAGATTGTCTCAATCTCATATTGAGTACACTTTTTGGAATGAGAGACATGGACAGTCTCTGTCACCCTTATCATCACTGATCTTCCTTAGCAGAGTCTAGGATCCATATTTGTTTATCCTCCATCAGAGTCAGCCTTAATCTTGGGCTTTAAACAATAAGTCTCAATTAGATAATATTTCTGCTATCATTCAAAATCCCTGTAAAGGGTTAGCCTCCAAAAAAGATCAGTCTTTTAATAGATAAATCATCCAATAGAGTAAAACTTCCCAAAGAGTCAGCCTCAACCTAAAGCCTCATAAAAGGCAATGAAATAATAAATTCCCCAGTTAAGAGTCCGCCACAACCTTGGGCTTCATATAAGGCACAAAATAGAGTCTCCCTAAGTAAAGTCAGCCACAATTTTGGGCTTTGTACAGAACACCAAATAAAATCCATCAAATAAGTACTCTCCAGCTAGAGTCAGCCTCAATTCTGGGCTTTGTACAGAACACAAAAACTTCTTAGTTTAAATCCATACCCAGTGGAGCTATCTCCCAGCGTCAATAAACCAATCAAAAGCCTCAAGCTTGGGCCTCATTCAAGCCAGCTAAAAAATAAAATCTTTCAAACAGTAGATAGACATAGCTCATCTTCATAGGTAGGTATTTCTCCTATCTCACCATAAACAAACAATCATTTCAAACAATCATTTCAAACATTCTCCCATTTAGGACTTGTGAAAGGAATGCATTGGCAACACACCAAGACTTGTACAACCTTTCCCTAATTTGGTTGAGAATCTTTCATTCAAGAGGCATGTTGGCTGTCATACTGGATCAACCAAGTAGGCTCCCCCTCTTAATGAAACATTTTAGCTTTTCTGTCACTTTAAAAAATGTTTCTGGTGGAATAGTAGAAATACCTCTCTGTAAAGATGATTTCATGTCTATTTACTGTAAATAGAGATTTAATCCAAGCTTCAACCTTGAGCTTTAAGCAAGGCACCAAAAATCATTAAAATCCCTAATTCGTTCCCCGAACTACATTAAGCTCTAACTTCCATTAGGGATATGTAGGCATGAGGTTCACAAGGAATCTCAGCGAGCTAACAAAATGTTAAAAATAGTCAGTCTGTCTGTCTTCTTTTTAATTCAATTCAACTCTCTCTTCTAACACAAAGGAGAAACTTTCCCAATAATAAGCAACCAACACAATCACAATTGACACAGAGAAGGTTCCCGTAGAGTAATACTGATATGTAGGGTGCTTAAACTCTTCCCTATGTATAACCAACCCCCCGGACTCCAGAATTTTTAGTCTAGGTGAATCCCCACACTTAGCACACTCCTAGGGTTTATTTGAGATCTTTTTCCCCTTTCCTACTCGTTAGGATAATTAAAAATTCTGTGTGATATCGTAGGAAGAACTAAAACAAAATTCATCCCGCCACGGGCATATTCTCCTTCCAAATTTTGCGTGAAGAGTCTAGGGTGCTGTCCTCCCAAACGAAACAGGGAGGTAAAGTAAACGACACCACAACGGACAAGCGAATGAGGCCCTTGGAATTCGATGTTGGAGACCACGTGTATTTGAAAGTCACCCCGAGATCTAAATTGGGAGGACCGTTCAAAACGCGTAAGCTTAATCCGAGATATGTGGGACCATGCCAGATTTTGAGTCGGGTAGGCGAAGTGGCTTATTAGTTAGCATTGCCACCTCCGCTGTCGAGAATACATGATGTGTTCCATGTATCTCGCTCCAAAGGTTCGTGCCAGACGCTTTCCATCCTATCCTCCCGGATTCTGTTGAAATGGAACCAGATCTTTCTTACGATCCGCAACCTTGCGGTATTTTGGAGCATGCCAGCAAGTCTCTAAGGAACAAAGAAATACCTCTCGTAAAAGTATTCAAACTATTGTTATAAATGATTAATAGTATTTTATTTAAATTTAAAAATAAAATGATTGTAAGTAATTTAGTTAATAATTGGTAAACAATTGAAATAAAAATATTATGAGTATTAAAAATCAAGTTTTTTAATACCCAAACCTTACTTATTTCATTCATTTTTTCAACCATTAATTAATTAATTTTATAAAAAGGTCTAACTCTAACTTATTAAATTTTTAATATTGTAACCAAAAATTAAATATCTTACTTATTTCATTCATATTTTGAATCATTAATTAATTAATATTATAATTTTTGGATAAATTGTAATAAATGTAATGACAACCAATCACTACATATTATTAAAAGAATAAAATAAAATAGTTGTTATTAATTTTATGTATAATTTTTGAGCTAGAAATAATAATATCAATAGTCCTTATTATTTGATTTATTTTAGATTTAAAAATAAAAATAAATTTATTATGAGTTTACATTTTATTAAATTGTTAAAAAAATTCAAACGATTGCTATAAATGATTAATAATATTTAATTTAAATTAAAAAATAAAATGAGGGTAAATAAATGAAATAACAAAATTATGAGTTTTAAAAATCAATTTTTTTATCCCTTTTTTTTCAAACTCTCCACAACAACTTCTGTAGCAACCTGCCCTAAAAATTAAAGATTAGAGTCGCCACATATTCTCCCAAGGCGAATAGGAAACCTCACGTAGTTAAGAGATCCGAGTAAGATACTATATTTAGGTCAATGGAAGGTGTTAGGCACCATCAACCCTTTCATATGGTTTGCATTATACGGTTAATATAAAGTAAGGTGACAGAAAGTTATAGGGGAAAATTGAGATTTTAAGTGAATTGAAATTTTAGGGAAGGGGACTCGCCTTGGTTATCCAAGTGCCTACATATCTCCTTAGGGAGAATTAGAGTCAACGTAGTACGTGTAACACCCGTATATTTTTAATATTAATTTAATTGGAATATTGAATTAATAAATAGAAATATAAAGATTTTGTGGAAATAATAGAAAATAATGGTTTATGGCATTTGGGCCATGTGAGGAATTAGTAAAAGAAGGCGGGGTGATTTTGTAATCCTTTTACTAATTTTATTATTATTTTCATAAAACAATTGTATTTTTGGGAAGGAAGAAGGAACGTGTAAGAACAGAAGTTTTGGGAACGAGGAACGTGAAGGAGAACTATAGAGGGAGAGACCAAGAATCAAGAACTCTTATCTAAGGTAAGGGGAGACTCTCCATTTAATCTTTATTATCGTATTATAGGTGATAGTATGGATTGGAAGTATTGTTGGATCCATTGATTCTATATTCTGGATTTTTGTTTGTGTTCATCATTTAGATTGGATCTATGACTGTTAAATTTCCAATAACTGAGTAGAATTAGAGTATGATGAATGAAATTGATTATAGAATCATATACTGTGATTGTTGAGTGAATTACATGGTTTTTAGAATGTGAAATTTCTGGTTTTGAGACCCAAATCGCAGGCCGTACAGATGAATTCGCGAGGAAGACGAATGGGTAGGTTGCAGATTTTTGGAAGACGCTATTGATACGCGTATGATACGTGTATGATACGTGTCATACGTGTATGATACGAGCCATACACGTATGATACGTGCATGATACGTGCCATACGTGTATGATACGCGTATGATGTTGTTTTGTGTGGAAATATGGTTCTGTCCGTATGCGTATGATACGCGTATGGTGTGTATGCTTTGTTTGAATTTGTGCTTCTGCCCGTACGCGTATGATACGCGTATGGTGTGTGTTTTTGGGAAATTTTGGCCCTGTTGTACGCGTATGGTACGCGTATGGCCAGCGTGACCTGCAGATTTTGCTGTTTTGTGATATTTGAAAGTCTGACGACGTGTGACTTTAAACTGATGATTCTGTAGGAAATATTGTTGTTTGATTTATGGAATGATGCAATTATATATGTATTGAACATACTTGTTAAATGATGATGAATGAGTATAATATGATGCTACTCATAGTATGATGATGAAGATAGTATGTTGTATATATGTTTGCATGCATTCATAATCATTGTTGTGGGCTGTAATCTAAGGATGAAAGGATTCAGTGAAGGGCAAGATTCCCATTGTGTGGAATCTGTGCTGGAAGGGCCGTATCTGGATGTTGATAGATCGGTCGGTGGGTTTTCCCACTGGTGATGTTTGGTACCACATGCATAGTGTTAGTTTCATACATATGCATGATTTTTCTTATAACATGATTAATATATGTTATGTGATGATTTGATGTTTGTGGATGTGTGTCATGTTTGTCTGGATATGAAACAATTGGGTGAATGATATAACTATGATATGTTGTTGTTTATGATGCAATAACATTGGTTAACTGTGATGAGACTCACCCTTACTTGTTGTAAATTTCAGATTGAGGATAGGGGCGCAACTTGGTGGGGATTAGCTCATAAGTCGGTTTTTAGTTATTGTGTCGGTGTCATGCTCTGGTAGATGTAACACTGGGAACGCGTTGTTTAGGAGTTTTGGATTATAACTCTATTTTGTTTTGTTATTTGAAGTCTTATACATTAAATGATGAATGTTGACTTAATAATTAAATTCCGCTATGTAAACATGACTTTGTTTAATGAGTTATAATTCCAGATGTTTTTAGTGAATGCATGACAGGTGCCGAACGTGTGTATTCTTTATTTATTTTATGAATTGTGACACCTCTTGTATGTTTACTCTGATTAATTATTGTTTAAATGCCGCGGGTTATTAGAGGGGTGTTACAATAGTGGTATCAGAGCATAGTCGTGTGAAAGCAAGCTTCTACAACACTATGTTTTGATGAAGACAACTATCATAAGTATGCATCAATAAAGGATGAGCAAAAAGATCAAATAAGCTATGGATCAATATATGCAATCTTCATGAAGATTAGCCTTGGTTGATTGATCTTCAAGTCATAATGGTACAAGTTAAATACTTTTACATTGATACTACTTAGTGCTCAAAAATCATATAAACTTTCATACATATGCATGCCCAAACTCATATATGCATGACATATGTTTCCAAACTTGAAAAACATAAATTTTTACTCTTTGAGTTGAGGTAACCGGTTACATTGCTGGCAGTAGCGTTTCACATTTGTTATTGATGTTTTTCAAAATGATGTAACCGGTTACATCATTTAGGTAACCGGTTACATGGTCGTGAATTTGAATTTTCCGGACATAACGTTATCATGTAACCGGTTACATGCTTTAGGTAACCGGTTACACCTGAACCAGTGGCACTTTTTCAGAATGTTTTGAAACCAAACGAATTCATCTTTCAAACCTTTAACCATTGCATTGTTCTTTCAATATGCAACCATTCTAAGAGGCATATAGTCACCTATATATACTATACATTTCAGATTTTATATCACACCTCTTTCATTACAATTTACTACATTTTTTATCATATATTTTCATCATATATTTTCATACAAGTGTTTCATACTTGAACTTTCATTGAAACTTTTTCTACACATTGTTAGAAAAGTTTCTCATTCATACATAAACACTTGAGCACTATTATATCATTGTAAATTGCCTTGCTTGAAAGAGAAGATCAATCTTATAGATTGATATATGTTCATTAACATTTCTACTCAAATATATTCATTATTATTGACTTGCTATCCAGGATTGTTGGAAGCAAGGGTTTTTGATTAGTGAGAGGATTGTTCTCATAATCAAGTTAGTAAATCCAAGAGGATTGTTCTTGGTGGTTGAAATCTTGTTGTCCAGGATTGTTGGAAACAAGTTAGTGAAAAATCCAAGAGGATTGTTCTTGGTGGTTTTGTTAGAAGATTGTAGGAGGAGTCTTGGGATTAGGCTTGTACAAAGATCTAACAATAGTAAAATCTCTTTCGTGTTTGAAAGGGGACTGGAGTACTCTCGGATTGTGAGGGGAACCAGTATACATCATTGTGTTCTTTACTTTTCCGCAATTTACCGCTTTCATCACTATTATCAAGAAAAGAAAAGAATCATTCAAAAACCATCAAACACTTAACCAAAAATAAGTACAAGTATTCTAAAAACCGGAAAATTCTTTGAAAACCTAATTCACCCCCCCCCCCCCCTCTTAGGCGCACTCTTAAACTTACAATTGGCATCAGAGCAGGTTATAGGTAACCTGTTCCTAAAGATCCAGAATGGCTTCCGCAAATCAAAATCCAGTTTTTAGAGATGGTGGTAGTAACAACAAGCCTCCATTATTTTGTGGTGAATACTTTGACTTTTGGAAAATCCGAATGAAGGCTCACTTAGAAGCACAAGGAGAAGAAGAATGGGAAGCAGTCCAAAATGGTCCCTTTGTCCCTACAACTGTTGTCGATGGTGTTGAATCAACAAAGCTTAAAGTTTCATGGAATGATGATGATAGAAAGAAGGTTCTTGCTGACAAAAAGGCGGTCAATCTTCTTCAAGGTGCTCTTAGTATGGATGAATTTTTTCGAGTATCGGCATGTACAACAGCAAAGGAAATATGGGATACTCTTGTAGAAACTCATGAAGGTACCACCGAAATTAAAAGATCAAGATTGAATACCTTAAGTCAAGAATACGAACTGTTTAGAATGAAGCCCAGAGAAACTATTCTCGATTTGCAAAAACGATTCGTTCATTTGACAAATCATTTGAAGGCACTTGGTAAGACCCTCACTACCGAAGAACTAAATCTAAAGGTGCTTAGATCTTTAACAAGAGGATTGCAACCGAAAGTAACGGCGATATCCGAGAAAAAGAATCTATCAAAGATGACTTCTGCAACCTTGTTCGGTAAACTTCAAGAATATGAAACAGAACTCGGAAGACTTGAAACGCATGACATTCAAATAAAAGATTCAAAAGATATTGCCTTGAAGACAAGAGTCAAGCATCATGATAGCAATTAAGAGGATGAATCCACTAGTGAAGAAGATAATGAGTTTATCAAAAAATTTGAAAAATTTCTAAGAAAAGAAAAGAAAAAGGAGATCATTAAAGAGGAAGCACCAACAAGGAAGATTAAATGCTTTGAATGTGGAGAAAGAGGACATGTCAAAAGTGAATGCCCTAAACTTGAAAAGAAGAATAAATACTTCAAGAATAATAAGGATAGAAAATCAAAGAAAGCATATGTAGCATGGGATGACAATGAAATAAGTTCATCTTCAGATGAAGAACATGTGAATCTTGCATTGGTAGCAACACACCATTTTGATGATGAAGACAATGAGGTTAGTAATGAATTTTCTCTTTTTGATAATGATGTTCAAGATGCTATAAATGAATTATTGAATGAATGCAAAGTTCTCTATAAAACTATTTCATCTCAAAAGAAAATAATATCATCTTTAGAAGAAAAATTTAAAATAATTGAAGAAGAACATAAGGATGAAAAAGAGAAAATTATTAATGTTCAAAAGGAGGATGTGTCATGCAAGAAATGTGAATCACTCTCTTTTCAAATTGTTCAATTAAAGAGAGTACTTGAAAGGTATGAAAAAGGACAAATTGGGTTGGAAGGTGTCCTTAGGCAACAAAGATTCTCTAATGATAAAAGTGGTCTTGGATATGCAAAGTCCAACAAACCAAGTACTAGTAAAACTATCTTTGTGAAGGCAAGTGAGCAATTCAACAAATTGGATAAAGCACAAAAGGTTCATCATTATCCTAAAAGGAAGAACTTTGTTAAGAAGAAGTCTTATCCTTCTAGATATAGAAGTAACTTTGAACCTACTTGTTTTTATTGTGGTATTATTGGTCACACACCCAATGCTTGTTATGTAAGGAACTTTAGTGTTCCTAGTGGACATTATGTATGGGTGAAGAAAGGAACTAACTATGATGGACCCAAAGCCACTTGGGTACCAAATCAAACTTAATTTGTTTTGTAGGTTTGCTTGAGGACCACTTAAAAATCTATGGTGTTTTTGTCAAGTGGTGGTTCTAAGCTTTTGATGGGAGACATAAACTAACTTTTAAATCTAGTTATAAAGTCCAAGGGTTATTTCACATATGGAGAATACCTTAAAGGAATAATTCTTGGCATTGACAAAGTTGGAGTACTAAATTTCATATCAATTGAAGTCACTCATGAGGTAAAACTCATAGTGCAAAATCTTCTAAGCAAAAGCCAACTTTGTAACAAAGGCTTCAAAATAATCTTCATCAAAGATGAATGTTTGATGAAGTCACTCATGAGGTAAAACTCATAGGTAAAGAATTAATTGTGTTCATATTTTATAATAATTTATCTTTTTTCCCATCCTTTTTGATAATGACAAAGGGGGAGAAGATATTTGTGTATATGTGTATGCTTGCTTGTCTCTAACATTTGCAGCCAAAGAAATAATATTCTCTATAAATCAAGGGAGAGCTTTGATCAAGGGGGAGTTATCAAATTTAGGGGTGTCGCACGCTCGCGAAAAATGAACAACAGTCGCCACCAATATATTTATCCCATAAGGGAATGGAATATCAGAAAACCTAACAAAGGAAGGAACAGGGTCTTGCGACCAGAGAATCAAGGTACGGGAGTCGGTTACGCAAGGGGAAGGTGCTAGCACCCCTCACGCCCATCGTACTCGATGGTATCCACCTATGTTTGTTGCTATCTAAAGGGTGTGTACTATAAATCTAAAGCTTAATTACTAAGGGAATGCATGCAAATGAATGAAAAAGAAACACGGGGAAAATAAGGGTTTTAAATAGTTGTGCTCGCTTAGGCCCCGCGACCCAATGCCTACGTATCCTTTTCAGGAATCAGAGCGCCGTAGTTCGGCTCTTTAGTTTTGTTTGTTTTTGTGTTTTTTAGTGGACGAAGTTACATTCGCACTCCGCTGCTCGACCTCTGGAGTCTTAAGCTGGGAATGGAGCGGAAATAACGTGTCCGATTAGGAGAAAGAATGCCCTGAAGGCAAGAGAAAGAATGCCTCGGAGGCAAGAGAGAGAAGAAAGATTTTGAGCGTTTCGAGGAAATCCCTTAAGCAAGGGAAACTCGAGTTGCTCTTTGGTTTGTGTTTTTTAACATTCGGGAACTTACGCCTGACTAGAACCCTTAAGCAAGGGAGCTCCAAGCACTCGAACATCCCTTAAGCAAGGGAAGTTTCAAGCTTCCATTCCCTTTTTATTAGTCAAAAGTTGATTAGTCATTTTTTTGAAGAGTTTTCTTGGTGTTTTTTAAGGGAAATTAGTCAGGTAATTGTTAAGTGTTTTTAAAGTTGAAAAGAAAAAGAACTAGCCTAGAAACTAGCCTAAGTATGAAAGGGATTTCTACCTAATGTTGTCATGGCTTCTACCTAAGGTTAGGAGAAAGAGATACATGAAAATTAAGGCAAGATTAGAAGTCAAAATTGAGAGTGATAATGGTGCAAAATTACACACAAGCATGAAATAGCAAGTCAAAAATATAGTACAAAAAGTGGACTAAAATACTATTATTTTTTTATATTGATTTTTATGGGAGAAATTGAATTACAAGTAAAGTAAAAAAGACTAAAACAAATAGCCTAAACTAATATTTTTTTATGATCATTTTTATGTCAAAAATCATGTATTAAAGTCTAAAATGGTGGGAAAAAATTAGTGATTATCACCTAAAAGAAATTGGTAAAAAAGACTAAGTAAATCTAAAATTATTAATAAAGAATAAAGAAAACAGGGGGTGCTAATATTGAAATGGTGGTGCATATTAAAACTGGGCGCAGGCCCAATGGAGACGAGCCCAACAGGGCTTCTTTTTGTTACAGATTTTCTTAGTGCCAAAAAATGTTGTGTTGGGCCCTGGGGGTGTGAGAAGCAACTCGGTGAGAGGCCCATGGCTATTGTTTGATCCATTTGATTTTCTTTTCAGAATTTATTAGAAACAAATAATTGAATAATAAAAAATAAAAAGAAATAAAATAAGATTGGGGATTAGGGTAAGTTAGGTGACGCTTCAACTTTCTCATTCCCTCAGACTCTCTCGTTCTCACGTTCACACTTTCTTCGCCGAAAATCGCTCCGCCGCGCCGGAGGCGGCGGAGCTCGGCCAAACTTCAATCGCCACCTCATTCTAATCCTCTCTTCAATCTCTACCGCAGTGCGTTTCAAATTAAAAGGGGAAAGAAGAACCTTAGGTCATAGATACGGTAGATTCAAATCCAAATAGCAGTGAATTCACATAATTATAGACGAGGCAAGCATCGCAATAACGAGGAATGATCAGAGAACGAGAGAACGGAGGGTTTAGATCCACTTACCTGCCGGAGTGGAGATTAAACGTGAAGAGGACGAAGGCAAGAATCCAAGCTTGATGTATACCGAACGCCCGAAATAAACGTCGCGGACAAGAGAAAGCTCCAATTTCTGGTAACTTCTTGATCTTTGAAATCTTCCGATCCTTCCTCTTCTTCTTTTTTCAATTTTTCTTTGTTAGATGTTGTTGTCTTTACTGAAAGTGCGAAGCAGAGAGAACGAAAGTGACACCATTGTTGTTGCTGTGTATTGAGAGGATTGAGAGTTGGTGGCCTAGCTCAAGCTCAATTGGAGCTACAACATGAAGCTCTAATGGCTTCCTTTTACAGAGCGTGTAGTGAGGTTTATGAGAATGAACTGAATCTGAGAGAGAAGAAGAGAGACTGAAGAAGGTGAAGGAGTGAAGTTATGTGTGAAAATGGTGTCTAGAGGCTTGAATTATGGAGGGAGATTGAATATATAGAAGTGGAGGTTCAAAAATCAGTTAGGGATAGATAGATCTGAGCCTTTGGATTAGAGGGAGTTAGTTATATGATGAATGGCGAGGATTGAATCAAGTGGAGAGGTTAGTTACATTCTGTTATAGGTGAATGATTCTGTTAGACTCTTCTAATTGGTAGTTAGTGAAACTGAATTCTGTTACTTCTGTTGTATATGTGGGTTCTGAATCAGTTATATGTTGGCTGGTTATTTTTTCTGTTAGTAGTTGGTTGATAATGAAGCTGTTTAGGTTTGGACAGGTTAGGGGTGGCTGAATGTGGTTTGTGAATGAATGTATGGGACTATCATGGATAAACAAGTTAGGATCTGTTATTGACATGAGCTAAGTTTGCATTTTTCTGAACTGGTTTTGAATGGGATTACTGTTTGGATAGGCTGCAGTTCTGCCTTTTTTATTGTTTTCTATTTTTCTTTCAAACTCTGCTTTGGACTGATATGGAATGGTATGTTGCTTTTCTATGACGTGGATTTGTTGTGCAGGTAGCTTGATAACAAACCCCTTTTGGCTCAAGTCATGAGGAGGAAAATAGAAGCAGTAGACTATGCTCCAGGTTGATAAATTTGTTTTGAGATAGATCCGAGCTGAATGCCCTTTTTTCTAATTAAGGCTTCTCTTTATCTATGTTGAATCTGCTCATGTTTGGACTGTGTTGTGTGTACAGGTCCATTAGGATTTGAATTGGAGCATGGGGAACTTAGTGAAAATCATGAGAGGTTTGGATGAAGGACCTTGTAGAGCGAAGGATGGGGGCTGGAATTGAAGACTAGACTTAGAACTTAGTATATATTTTAATATATAACATTCTTGTGATGTGAGGTATAACTGGACAGAAATGAATATGGATGTGGTTATGTGATGTAAATTGTAATGATTGTCTTGCCACATATTTCTGGATTTTTTGTAATGATATTGACTTGGAATGAATGAATGACCTCATATATGTGTTGACCTTTGTGACCTTGAATAAAAATGATTTTTCTCTTTTCCAAATTCAAATCCTTCCTTAATTAAACTTGAATGACAACCTTTGAAACAAACGTGTATTGTATAATATTTAACTCCTAATTCAACACTTGTGTTCCGATTGAATCTCAAATCCATAAAACTTTGTATTCGAAGCAAACTTAATATGCACAAGACCTTGCTTGATGCATCAAAGGATAAACAAACTCATTCACGGCTTATTGCACAAAGCACAATTCATTTCTTGTATCTCAATCAACTGTGTTAACCCCTTGAATTGGTGAAAGATAGAATCAGAGAATGATGTAACACATCTTGTTCAAATGATGACCACAAGCATGTGAATAGTTACTCAGAGCCACAAAGGAATCCTTACATCAAAGATCCTCGATCTTATAAATTAAATTAAAATATGAATGCATGATTTTATTGATGGCCTAAAAATGCGAATGATTATGAAGTATTAAGCCAGTTAGTAGAAAAATCAGATGGGCAAATTTTGGGGTGCAACAAGGGGGAGCATTCACATAAGAGCATTACACTTCATATTTCAAAGGTTGTCATCATCAAAAAGGGGGAGAATGTGAAAGCAAGCTTCAACAACACTATGTTTTGATGAAGACAACTATCATAAGTATGCATCAATAAAGGATGAGCAAAAAGATCAAATAAGCTATGGATCAATATATGCAATCTTCATGAAGATTAGCCTTGGTTGATTGATCTTCAAGTCATAATGGTACAAGTTAAATACTTTTACATTGATACTACTTAGTGCTCAAAAATCATATAAACTTTCATATGTATGCATGCCCAAACTCATATATGCATGACATATGTTTCGAAACTTGAAAAACATAAATTTTTACTCTTTGAGTTGAGGTAACCGGTTACCAAAATTATGTAACCGGTTACATTGCTGGCAGTAGCGTTTCACATTTGTTATTGATGTTTTTCAAAATGATGTAACCGGTTACATCATTTAGGTAACCGGTTACATGGTCGTGAATTTGAATTTTCTGTGCATAACGTTATCATGTAACCGGTTACGTGCTTTAGGTAACCGGTTACACCTGAACCAGTGGCACTTTTTCAGAATGTTTTGAAACCAAACGAATTCATCTTTCAAACCTTTAACCATTGCATTGTTCTATCAATATGCAACCATTCTAAGAGGCATATAGTCACCTATATATACTATACATTTCAGGTTTTATATCACACCTCTTTCATTACAATTTACTACATTTTTGATCATATATTTTCATCATATATTTTCATACAAGTGTTTCATACTTGAACTTTCATTGAAACTTTTTCTACACATTGTTAGAAAAGTTTCTCATTCATACATAAACACTTGAGCACTATTATATCATTGTAAATTGTCTTGCTTGAAAGAGAAGATTAATCTTATAGATTGATATATGTTCATTAACATTTCTACTCAAATATATTCATTATTATTGACTTGCTATCCAGGATTGTTGGAAGCAAGGGTTTTTGATTAGTGAGAGGATTGTTCTCATAATCAAGTTAGTAAATCCAAGAGGATTGTTCTTGGTGGTTGAAATCTTGTTGTCCAGGATTGTTGGAAACAAGTTAGTGAAAAATCCAAGAGGATTGTTCTTGGTGGTTTTGTTAGAAGATTGTAGGAGGAGTCTTGGGATTAGGCTTGTACAAAGATCTAACAATAGTAAAATCTCTTTCGTGTTTGAAAGGGGACTGGAGTACTCTCGGATTGTGAGGGGAACCAGTATACATCATTGTGTTCTTTACTTTTCCGCAATTTACCGCTTTCATCACTATTATCAAGAAAAGAAAAGAATCATTCAAAAACCTTCAAACACTTAACCAAAAATAAGTACAAGTATTCTAAAAACCGGACAATTCTTTGAAAACCTAATTCACCCCCCCCCCCCCCTCTTAGGCGCACTCTTAAACTTACAATTGGCATCAGAGCAGGTTATAGGTAACCTGTTCCTAAAGATCCAGAATGGCTTCCGCAAATCAAAATCCAGTTTTTAGAGATGGTGGTAGTAACAACAAGCCTCCATTATTTTGTGGTGAATACTTTGACTTTTGGAAAATCCGAATGAAGGCTCACTTAGAAGCACAAGGAGAAGAAGAATGGGAAGCAGTCCAAAATGGTCCCTTTGTCCCTACAACTGTTGTCGATGGTGTTGAATCAACAAAGCTTAAAGTTTCATGGAATGATGATGATAGAAAGAAGGTTCTTGCTGACAAAAAGGCGGTCAATCTTCTTCAAGGTGCTCTTAGTATGGATGAATTTTTTCGAGTATCGGCATGTACAACAGCAAAGGAAATATGGGATACTCTTGTAGAAACTCATGAAGGTACCACCGAAGTTAAAAGATCAAGATTGAATACCTTAAGTCAAGAATACGAACTGTTTAGAATGAAGCCCAGAGAAACTATTCTCGATTTGCAAAAACGATTCGTTCATTTGACAAATCATTTGAAGGCACTTGGTAAGACCCTCACTACCGAAGAACTAAATCTAAAGGTGCTTAGATCTTTAACAAGAGAATGGCAACCGAAAGTAACGGCGATATCCGAGAAAAAGAATCTATCAAAGATGACTTCTGCAACCTTGTTCGGTAAACTTCAAGAATATGAAACAGAACTCGGAAGACTTGAAACGCATGACATTCAAATAAAAGATTCAAAAGATATTGCCTTGAAGACAAGAGTCAAGCATCATGATAGCAATTAAGAGGATGAATCCACTAGTGAAGAAGATAATGAGTTTATCAAAAAATTTGAAAAATTTCTAAGAAAAGAAAAGAAAAAGGAGATCATTAAAGAGGAAGCACCAACAAGGAAGATTAAATGCTTTGAATGTGGAGAAAGAGGACATGTCAAAAGTGAATGCCCTAAACTTGAAAAGAAGAATAAATACTTCAAGAATAATAAGGATAGAAAATCAAAGAAAGCATATGTAGCATGGGATGACAATGAAATAAGTTCATCTTCAGATGAAGAACATGTGAATCTTGCATTGGTAGCAACACACCATTTTGATGATGAAGACAATGAGGTTAGTAATGAATTTTCTCTTTTTGATAATGATGTTCAAGATGCTATAAATGAATTATTGAATGAATGCAAAGTTCTCTATAAAACTATTTCATCTCAAAAGAAAATAATATCATCTTTAGAAGAAAAATTTAAAATAATTGAAGAAGAACATAAGGATGAAAAAGAGAAAATTATTAATGTTCAAAAGGAGGATGTGTCATGCAAGAAATGTGAATCACTCTCTTTTCAAATTGTTCAATTAAAGAGAGTACTTGAAAGGTATGAAAAAGGACAAATTGGGTTGGAAGGTGTCCTTAGGCAACAAAGATTCTCTAATGATAAAAGTGGTCTTGGATATGCAAAGTCCAACAAACCAAGTACTAGTAAAACTATCTTTGTGAAGGCAAGTGAGCAATTCAACAAATTGGATAAAGCACAAAAGGTTCATCATTATCCTAAAAGGAAGAACTTTGTTAAGAAGAAGTCTTATCCTTCTAGATATAGAAGTAACTTTGAACCTACTTGTTTTTATTGTGGTATTATTGGTCACACACCCAATGCTTGTTATGTAAGGAACTTTAGTGTTCCTAGTGGACATTATGTATGGGTGAAGAAAGGAACTAACTATGATGGACCCAAAGCCACTTGGGTACCAAATCAAACTTAATTTGTTTTGTAGGTTTGCTTGAGGACCACTTAAAAATCTATGGTGTTTTTGTCAAGTGGTGGTTCTAAGCTTTTGATGGGAGACATAAACTAACTTTTAAATCTAGTTATAAAGTCCAAGGGTTATTTCACATATGGAGAATACCTTAAAGGAATAATTCTTGGCATTGACAAAGTTGGAGTACTAAATTTCATATCAATTGAAGTCACTCATGAGGTAAAACTCATAGTGCAAAATCTTCTAAGCAAAAGCCAACTTTGTGACAAAGGCTTCAAAATAATCTTCATCAAAGATGAATGTTTGATGAAGTCACTCATGAGGTAAAACTCATAGGTAAAGAATTAATTGTGTTCATATTTTATAATAATTTATCTTTTTTCCCATCCTTTTTGATAATGACAAAGGGGGAGAAGATATTTGTGTATATGTGTATGCTTGCTTGTCTCTAACATTTGCAGCCAAAGAAATAATATTCTCTATAAATCAAGGGAGAGCTTTGATCAAGGGGGAGTTATCAAATTTAGGGGGAGCATTCACATAAGAGCATTACACTTCATATTTCAAAGGTTGTCATCATCAAAAAGGGGGAGAATGTGAAAGCAAGCTTCAACAACACTATGTTTTGATGAAGACAACTATCATAAGTATGCATCAATAAAGGATGAGCAAAAAGATCAAATAAGCTATGGATCAATATATGCAATCTTCATGAAGATTAGCCTTGGTTGATTGATCTTCAAGTCATAATGGTACAAGTTAAATACTTTTACATTGATACTACTTAGTGCTCAAAAATCATATAAACTTTCATATGTATGCATGCCCAAACTCATATATGCATGACATATGTTTCGAAACTTGAAAAACATAAATTTTTACTCTTTGAGTTGAGGTAACCGGTTACCAAAATCATGTAACCGGTTACATTGCTGGCAGTAGCGTTTCACATTTGTTATTGATGTTTTTCAAAATGATGTAACCGGTTACATCATTTAGGTAACCGGTTACATGGTCGTGAATTTGAATTTTCTGGGCATAACGTTATCATGTAACCGGTTACGTGCTTTAGGTAACCGGTTACACCTGAACCAGTGGCACTTTTTCAGAATGTTTTGAAACCAAACGAATTCATCTTTCAAACCTTTAACCATTGCATTGTTCTATCAATATGCAACCATTCTAAGAGGCATATAGTCACCTATATATACTATACATTTCAGGTTTTATATCACACCTCTTTCATTACAATTTACTACATTTTTGATCATATATTTTCATCATATATTTTCATACAAGTGTTTCATACTTGAACTTTCATTGAAACTTTTTCTACACATTGTTAGAAAAGTTTCTCATTCATACATAAACACTTGAGCACTATTATATCATTGTAAATTGTCTTGCTTGAAAGAGAAGATTAATCTTATAGATTGATATATGTTCATTAACATTTCTACTCAAATATATTCATTATTATTGACTTGCTATCCAGGATTGTTGGAAGCAAGGGTTTTTGATTAGTGAGAGGATTGTTCTCATAATCAAGTTAGTAAATCCAAGAGGATTGTTCTTGGTGGTTGAAATCTTGTTGTCCAGGATTGTTGGAAACAAGTTAGTGAAAAATCCAAGAGGATTGTTCTTGGTGGTTTTGTTAGAAGATTGTAGGAGGAGTCTTGGGATTAGGCTTGTACAAAGATCTAACAATAGTAAAATCTCTTTCGTGTTTGAAAGGGGACTGGAGTACTCTCGGATTGTGAGGGGAACCAGTATACATCATTGTGTTCTTTACTTTTCCGCAATTTACCGCTTTCATCACTATTATCAAGAAAAGAAAAGAACCATTCAAAAACCTTCAAACACTTAACCAAAAATAAGTACAAGTATTCTAAAAACCGGACAATTCTTTGAAAACCTAATTCACCCCCCCTCTTAGGCGCACTCTTAAACTTACAAGTCGGTCGTTGTGACTAGAGTCTTAGTGTCAGTGTCAGTCTTTATGGGTATGCGACTAATACGAGTTATTTGTCGATACTTTTGTTTTGACTGGATTGTTTGTGTTAAGCAGAACAATGGTTGGAAGAGGAGGAAGAAACAATGATGCTCTCGCCGAGGCTCTGGGCATGATTGCTGGTGTACTTGGAGGAGGGACTGTAGGAGCAGGTATTGGTGCTGATAGGCAACTGGGGAATTTTCAGAGGAATAATCCTCCATTGTTCAAAGGCACGCATGATCCTGAAGGAGCTCAAAAATGGCTCAAGGATATCGAGAGGATTTTCCGAGTCATTGACTACGCTGAGAATCTCAAGGTGAGGTTTGGCACTCACATGTTATCTGAGGAGGCTGATGACTGGTGGTTGGTGTTATACGGTGAACTGACTTTTTATCAATCGAAATGTCGCGGTAAGCAAGAGTCGCCACCGATTATTATTTTATCCAAATTAAATCAGAAAGGCTAAAAGAACAGGAAAAACCTTTTAAACAAAAATAGGGTTCGGGAGGTAATTATGCAAAGGGAAGGTGTAAGGAACCCTTTGCATCCATGGTTTTCCATGGGCTCTTAATTGCTTCGCTCGTTTTGAAAAGAAAAGTAGAACAAGAAAATTGGACTTTAGCTCGTAAATGAGCGTAGCCATTTTTTGAAGAATTTTGAGAAAGAATATAGAAAAAATTTTGAGCAAGGCAAAGTAATTAAGGGCAATTTACCTTATAGTTTGAAAATCAGTTCTTTTAGCCTTTCAGGGTGAAAGGGTCTATCCTTTCCATAAGAGGGCAAGAAGCCTTTCATTTGGAGGTTGAAGGGTCATCGCTTTATCATTCGCCATAAGACTGACCCATGCCATAGAGAGGCAGGTAGTCTAAGGGCATGATTAGAATAGCCTTTCGTAGGCAGCCAGAGGATACCTTAGCCTTTTTCGTAGGCAACTTCCAAGGGTCGAGATCATGCATATCGAAGACAGCATCATTAGGGACCATGATCTTAATCGAGGCAACTGGCTAAGGTATCCTCGTATTCGAGGGACTGGCTATTCTGCAAAATAAAACAAGGCATACAGGCAACAGGCAACAAGAGGTTACCCCAAAAGTGTGCGTGGGTGCATCAATCATGTGATTAATTCGATTAAATTATCTTATAATTAGTGAGGCTAATTCAATTCAAGGTTGCACTCCCTAAATTACTAACCACGCAGTTTAATAATAAAGCAACAATAATAGCAAATATAGGGAAGGGGACAATGAAACCAGCGGATCCCTAATAGGGTTTGGCATAAGTAATAAAAGACAAGAGATATCAGGGTTTAGGGCTACCAGTACTCGTAGCTTTGGCAGTTAACCAATCCTGAAAATTGGAAAAGAAAGAATAAACAGAAAGGGGTGAGTGCATTATCGGTTCGAAGGCAAACACAGTTAACCCTAAAGAAAGCAAAAAGATAAAGGATTTAGATAAATAAATAAAAAGCAACTTAGCTTTGCATTTGATCTGACATGGTTGGCAGTCGGAGGAAGCCTCGGAGGTAAACCCGGAAAAATGGCAAAGGAAAAAAAGATGAAGGCAGGACAAACCCTAATTTGTAAAAGGAAACCAAATAGACTTTAAATTAAAATAAATAGAATACTTAGATTTGGGTCTTGATCAGGCGCGTAGTCGGAAGGCATTAGAAAAGTAACCCTGAAAAGAATACACCAGAAAAACAATATTTTTAGTGTATGGCGTGATCATTGTAAACCCTGATTAGGGTACAAATTAAATAAGAAAACAAATTCAATTTAATTAATTATTGGTCTCTCGACCTAATTAAATTAATCGGGAAAAGAAAATAAAATCGAGCACACAGGTATTTTTTAGGAATTTTTTGGAAAAAAAACAAAATATGTATGAATTTTGCAAATATGTTAATATAAATATAATTTAAATAGTTTAAGAAAAATAATTTAAATAGATATAAGAAAAATAATTTAAATAAAAAATATATGATAATTATTATTAAGAAAAAAAATACAAACATTATTATTATTACTAAAATAAGTTTAAAACTAATTTATATTAATAAAACAAAAAAACAAATGTATTATCAGATATATAAATATAAAAAAAGAATTATGCAATTAAAAGTAAAAAAAATTAGAAACTTAGCTGGTCGATCCTGTGTGGCCCATACATGGTGACGAGGGAGCACCATAACGCGTGTTTCATAATGCACTGGATCTGTTCGTCTAATAACCCAGCGCGCGCCAAAAGCGAATTTGAACTGGCCAATCGCATCACGCCAGCTCATCATCTTCTTCCTTGGATTTCTGCAACTATATCTTTTACAGCGCTTATTTGCAAACGCGCTATAAAAGCCATGCCTTTTACACCTGCCATTTACGAATACCACAAAAACGAACGAAAAATATTTCGCGACCCTTCCAACAAGATCGTCTGGACTCTCTGATTCCAAATATACAATTTATTTCTACTAATTTTGCTTCTACCAAGAAGCCCTAATTTCAAAGCTAAGAACCCTAAATGGCAATCTACGGCAATCGTTCATGAAAAGGCAATTAAACGTCTAGAAATATTCTATGCATCATGGCAAACCAAAACATGCATTCAAATAACATCAATGAATCATGAATAATGCAGATCGAACCAATTTTAAAAACGACAAACTGTGGCTATTAGGAGGCGATTCAGAGTGTGTCAGGCTTCAACAATGATCCAAATAGCTTCCAAGTGAGTCAATGATTGTGGCTGAACCTTTTAGAGACCTTGAATTGCCCTGGAATCTGAAATTTGATTTTGAGAATTCTTCCCTCTTTAAGACTCGGATTAAGGCTGCAGAATTTCGTCCCCCTGTGCTTTGGCTTTGCTCAGATACTTATAGAGATGCTTTTAGGTCAATATTCTTGGAGAAAGTCTCTTTGGATCTTTAATTGCCAATTAAGAAATTTTGATTGGAAATTTTGTTAAAAAGCTTCTAAATATGGTCCCAATTTCAATCTTTTCTTCACCAATTGGCACTGTACGAAATTGAATCAAATATTGAGTTAGATTGGTGATTGAATATGATTGAATTTAAAAGAAAATCAAATCTTTTCAATTTCCTTCCAAATATTTATTAAATATATTATTTTTAATGAAATAAAATTCAAATGAAAATCAAATTTTAATCAAAAATTCGTGGCCTTTTGATTAGAGCTTCTAGATGACCGGCATATCAAGATTGGATCATAATATATTGGGCCCATTTGCAAAAATGTTCAAATTCTTTCACATTTTTCCCTCCAAAATAACTCAACTTCAAGAAGTCCTATCTCTCTCAATTTTTGAGGTATGGAAGTGTTCTAGGACTTTTTAGAAACCTTAGAGAGTCCTCTAACCAGTGTATTTGGTCTCATATCAAAATTATTTCCCATGTTCATTTTATGTCCTTTTGAAAAAAGTGTCTTTTTGTTGACTTTCGAAAAGGACCTATAATGTTTTGGTCCATATCTCTCCAATGAAGCATCTTTAGACTTGGCATGTGAGAGACAAAATTGTAGAGAATCAAATTTCCTTCCAAATGAGCTTTGGATGGAAAATTTTTATGATGTTCCATGTGAGAGTTATGGCTGGTCAAAGTTCAGTTGAGTTCTCCTATGCAAAACCCTAATTTAGAAACTTTTTGGTTTGTTGATTTTTTATCTTTCCTGGATGAACCATGATCAATTTTTGATCAAATGGTGAATGATACTTCAATATGAGGATCTTTGTCAAAAAATCAGAAGTTTTGACTTTACTTTGACCACAGTTGACTTTTTAGGTCAACTAGTCGACTGTTGATTTTCTGAACAATTGAGTGTCCAATTCTTTGAGGTGACCTTTGATACTTGTCATAGAGATAGTGTGAAATGTATTGAGCCATATGATATGCTTTGGAGCCATTGATTCACTGATTTCCCTTTGAATAGGTCAAACCCTAGTTTCAGAGCAATGTGTAGGAGGATGTGTTTAGGAGCATTGTGTTTTGATTTGAACTTGAATAGGAGAAAATGTATGGGCAAATTTTGGGGTATGACAGTTGGCAACCAGAGCTGAGCTGGATGCTGGTGGTATATCAATTACTTGGGCTATATTTAAAAGGGAATTTCTAAGGAGGTATTTTCCTGAAGATGTCCGGGGAAGAAAGGAAGTTGAGTTTCTAGAGTTGGTGCAAGGTAACATGACACTACCAGAGTATGCTACCAAGTTTGTGGAACTGGCAAAGTACTATGTTCACTACAACAACGACGAAGCCAGCGAGTTCTCGAAATGTGTCAAATTTGAGAATGGTCTTCGTGATGAGATCAAGCAGGGTATCAGGTACCAGAGAATCCGGAGATTTGTTGACCTGGTAGATTGTAGTAGAATTTTTGAGGAAGATAGCATCAAGCTGAGGTCATCTCAATCTCGCGAGTTGGTTGACAAAAAAGGGAAGAAACCTATGGATAGAGGTAAGCCATATGGTAGAGGCAAACCTGCAGATTGGAAGAAACCCAGTGGGGGAGATTCCAGTGCTCGTATCAGATGCTATAATTGTGGTGAGATGGGACATCGTAGGAACGAGTGTAAGCTTGACCAGAAGAAGTGTTACAAGTGTGACCAAGTGGGCCACATTGTTGCTGACTGCAAGAAGAGGGTTGTGACTTGTTACAACTGTGGTGAAGAGGGTCACATCAGTCCTAATTGTCCTAAGCCAAAGAAGAACCAATCGGGAGGAAAGGTTTTTGCTTTGACCGGGTCAGAGACTACTCCAGAAGATAGGTTGATTAAAGGTATGTGTTTCATACATGGCACACTTTTAGTTGCGATTATTGATACTGGAAAAACTCACTCCTTTATATCTTTGGATTGTGCTATGAGGTTGAATCTAGAGATATCTGATATAAATGGAAGTATGGTTATTGACACTCCTGCATCGGGTTCAGTAACTACTTCGTCTGCATGCTTGAATTGTCCGGCTGATATTTTTGGTAGAGAATTCGGGATGAAATCAGTGTGCCTTCCGTTGAAACGACTCGATGTAATCCTGGGAATGAACTGGTTGGAATTCAACCGTGTTCATATCAACTGTTTTGCGAAGACGGTAATTTTTCCTGAAGAAGTTAGTACTGATGATCTGGAAATGACAGCTAGATAGGTGAATAAAGCTATCGGAGATGGTGCAACAGTGTTTATGTTGTTCGCATTGATGAATGTGAAGGAGAAGGTGACGAGGAGTGAATTTCCTGTGGTGTGTGAATTTCCAGAAGTTTTTCCAGAAGATGTGAATGAATTACCACCGGAAAGAGAAGTGGAGTTTTCTATTGATTTGGTTTCGGGAACTAGTCCAGTGCCGATGGCACCGTATCGTATGTCACCGTCTGAATTGGCTAAGCTGAAGAAGCAGTTAGAGGAATTGCTTGAGAAGAAATTTATTTGTCCTAGTGTTTCGCCGAGTGGTGCGCCTGTGTTGTTGGTAAAGAAGAAAGAGGGTTCAATGAGGTTGTGTGTAGATTACAGGCAATTGAACAAGGTTACTATCAAGAATCGGTATCCATTGCTGATGATTGATGATTTGATGGATCAGTTGGTTGGGTCATGTGTATTTAGTAAAATTGATCTGAGGTCTGGGTATCATCAGATTCGCGTGAAAGATGACGATATTCAGAAGACTGCTTTTAGAACGAGGTATGGACATTATGAGTATTCTGTAATGCCGTTTGGAGTTACTAATGCACCTGGTGTTTTTATGGAATATATGAACAGGATTTTTCATTCGTATCTCGACAAGTTTGTGGTGGTATTTATAGATGATATCCTGATATATTCTAAGAGTGAGAAAGAACATGCGGAACATCTCAGAACTGTGTTAGAGCTGTTGAAAGAGAAGCAACTTTTTGCGAAGCTGTCAAAGTGTGAATTCTGGTTAGAAGAAGTCAGTTTTCTTGGACATGTGATTTCTAAGAATGGTATTGCTGTTGATCCTACAAAGATAGAAGTTGTATCTCAGTGGGAAGCTCCGAAGTCAGTGTCAGAGATTCGTAGTTTTCTTGGTCTTGCAGGTTACTACAGAAAGTTCATTGAAGGATTTTCAATGTTAGCATTGCCGTTAACTAAACTAACCAGAAAGGGACGGGCTTTTATTTGGGATGCAAAGTGTGAAGAAGGATTCCAAGAGCTAAAGAGGAGATTCACTAGTGCTCTTATCTTGATTTTGCCGAATCTGACAGAATCATTTGTGGTTTATTATGAAACATCACTGATGGGTTTAGGTGGTGTATTGATGCAGAATCAACAAGTGGTCGCTTATGCGTCGAGACAACTCAAAGTGCATGAAAGAAACTATTCGACTCATGATTTAGAGTTGGCAGCTGTGGTTTTTGTTTTGAAGTTGTGGCGACACTATTTGTATGGTTCGAGATTTGAGGTGTTTAGTGATCATAAGAGCCTAAAGTATCTCATTGATCAGAAAGAGTTGAATATGAGGTAGAGAAGGTGGTTAGAATTTTTGAAAGATTATGATTTTGGTTTGAATTACCATCCGGGTAAAGAAAACGTAGTTGCTGATGCATTGAGTAGGAAGACTTTGCATATGTCTATGCTAATGGTGAAGGAATTGGATTTGATTGAACAATTCAGAGACTTGAGTTTAGTGTGTGAAGGTACTCCTACTAGTGTCAAATTGGGTATGCTGAAGCTGAATAGTGGTATTCTTGAAGAAATCAGAGAAGGCCAGAAAGTTGATGTTGAATTGATTTATAAGTTGACTTTGATTAATCAAGGCAAGAATGGCGAATTCATAGTTGACGAGAATGGTATACTGAGGTTTGGTGACCGAGTTTGTGTTCCTGATATTGCTGAACTCCGAAAGCGTATTTTGGAAGAAGGACACCGTAGTAGATTGAGTATTCATCCTGGTGCTACCAAGATGTATCATGACTTGAAAAAGTTGTTTTGGTGGCCGGGAATGAAGAAGGAAATTGCTGAGTTTGTGTACTCTTGTGTGACGTGTCAGAAGTCAAAGATTGAGCATCAGAAGCCATCTGGGTTTATGCAACCGATATTTAGTCCTGAGTGGAAGTGGGATAGCATATCAATGGATTTTGTGTCGGGTTTGCCGAGAACTGTCAGAAATTGTGAAGCTATCTGGGTCGTGGTGGACAGGTTGACGAAGTCTGCACATTTTATACCGGTGAGAATGGATTATCCGATGGAGAAGCTAGCTCAGTTGTATATTGAGAAGATAGTTAGTCTACATGGTATTCCTTCAAGTATCGTGTCAGACAGAGATCCGAGGTTTACATCTAAGTTCTGGGAAGGTTTGTAGAAAGCTTTGGGTACTAACCTGAGATTGAGTTCTGCTTATCATCCGCAGACGGATGGGTAGACTGAGAGGACGATTCAGTCGTTAGAAGATTTGTTGCGTGCTTGTGTGTTGGAAAAAGGAGGTACTTGGGATAGTTATCTGCCTTTGATTGAGTTTACCTACAACAACAGTTATCATTCGAGTATCGGTATGGCTCCATTTGAGGCTTTATATGGTAGGAGGTGTAGGACGTCGTTGTGTTGGTACGAATTTGGTGAGAGTGCTGTGATTGGACCAGAAATTGTACAACAGACCACAAAGAAGATTAAGATGATTCAAGAGAAGATGAACGCTTCACAGAGTCGTCAGAAGAGTTATCATGACAAGAGGAGGAAAACCCTTGAGTTTCAAGAGGGAGATCATGTGTTTATGAGAGTTACTCCTATGACAGGGATTGGTCGAGCATTGAAGTCCAGGAATTTGACTCCGCATTTTATTGGACCATTCCAAATTTCTGAAAGAGTGGGAGAAGTGGCATATCGTATCGCTCTACAGCCGATGCTTGCAAATTTGCATGATGTGTTTCATGTGTCTCAGTTGAGGAAATACATTTGGGATCCAACCCATGTGATCCAAGTAGATGATGTACAGGTGAAAGATAACTCGACGGTTCAGACTTTACTTGTGAGGATTGAAGACCGAAGACTGAAGCAATTGCGAGGCAAGGAAATAGCTTTGGTCAGAGTAGCTTGGGGAGGACCAGCTGAAGGTAATGTTACCTGGGAGCTAGAGAGTCAGATGAAGGACTCTTATCCAGAACTTTTTACCTAAGGTATGTTTTCGAGAACGAAAACTCTTTTAGTGGGGGAGAGTTGTAACACCCATATATTTTTAATATTAATTTAATTGGAATATTGAATTAATAAATAAAAATATAAAGATTTTGTGGAAATAATAGAAAATAATGGTTTATGGCATTTGGGCCATGTGAGGAAATAGTAAAAGAAGGGGGGGTGATTTTGTAATCCTTTTACTAATTTTATTATTATTTTCATAAAACAATTGGATTTTTGGGAAGGAAGAAGGAACGTGTAAGAACAGAAGTTTTGGGAACGAGGAACGTGAAGGAGAACTGTAGAGGGAGAGACCAAGAATTAAGAACTCTTATCTAAGGTAAGGGGAGACTCTCCATTTAATCTTTATTATCGTATTATAGGTGATAGTATGGATTGGAAGTATTGTTGGATCCATTGATTCTATATTCTGGATTTTTGTTTGTGTTCATCATTTAGATTGGATCTATGACTGTTAAATTTCCAATAACTGAGTAGAATTAGAGTATGATGAATGAAATTGATTATAGAATCATATACTGTGATTGTTGAGTGAATTACATGGTGTTTAGAATGTGAAATTTCTGGTTTTGAGACCCAAATCGCAGGCCGTACAGATGAATTCGCGAGGAAGACGAATGGGTAAGTTGCAGATTTTGGGAAGACGCTGTTGATACGCTGTTGATACGTGCCATACGTGTATGATACGAGCCATACGCGTATGATACGTGCCATACGTGTATGATACGCGTATGACGTTGTTTTGTGTGGAAGTATGGTTCTGTCCGTACGCGTATGATACGCGTATGGTGTGTATGCTTTGTCTGAATTTGTGCTTCTACTCGTACGCGTATGATACGCATATGGTGTGTGTTTTTGTGAAATTCTGGCCCTGTTGGTACGCGTATGATACGCGTATGGCCAACGTGACCTGCAGATTTTACTGTTTTGTGATATTTGAAAGTCTGACGACGTGTGACTTTAAACTGATGATTCTGTATGAAATATTGTTGTTTGATTTATGGAATGATGCAATTATATATGTATTGAACATACTTGTTAAATGATGAAGAATGATGATCAATGAGTATAAGATGATGCTACTCATAGTATGATGATGAAGATAGTATGTTGTATATATGTTTGCATGCATTCATAATCATTGTTGTGGGCTGTATCCTAAGGATGAGAGGATTCAGTGAAGGACAAGATTCCCATTGTGTGGAATTTGTGCTGGTAGGGCCGTATCTGGATGTTGATAGATCGGTCGGTGGGTTTTCCCACTGGTGATGTTTGGTACCACATGCATAGTTTCAGTTTCATACATATGCATGACTTTTCTTATAACATGATTAATATATGTTATGTGATGATTTGATGTTTGTGGATGTGTGTCCTGTTTGTCTGGATATGAAACAATTGGGTGAATGATATAACTATGATATGTTGTTGTTTATGATGCAATAACATTGGTTAACTGTGATGAGACTCGCCCTTACTTGTTGTCATTTTCAGATTGAGGATAGAGGCGCGACTTGGTGAGGATTAGCTCATAAGTCGGTTTTTAGTTATTGTGTCGGTGTCATGCTCTGGTAGATGTAACACTGGGAACGCGTTGTTTTGGAGTTTTGGATTATAACTCTATTTTGTTTTGTTATTAGAAGTCTTATACATTAAATGATGAATGTTGACTTAATAATTAAATTCCGCTGTGTAAACATGACTTTGTTTAATGAGTTATAATTCCAGATGTTTTCAGTGAATGCATGACAGGTGTCGAACGTGTGTATTCTTTATTTATTTTATGAATTGTGACACCTCTTGTATGTTTACTCTGATTAATTATTGTTTAAATGCTGCGGGTTATTAGAGGGGTGTTACAGTTCGGGGAAAGGGTTGTACGTCCTAAGAGTTGTAATTTGATTTGATATGGTTTTGGAGGTATTTTGAGTTACCTATCGTAGTTTTGATAATTCGTAATTTTGAAAAGGTTTGGGAAGTGTTTTTAGGATTTGGGCGTACAACGCTGATTTTATTTGTTACCATTAACCGCAATCATCGATAGATTCGATCACCATAGTTAAAAGATTAGGAGTTTTATCGTTACTGTTATACCCCAAAATTTGCCCACATATTTTTCAAGAAAACTCCAATCTGAAAATTAAGAGTCTCATATAATCATGGATTTTTATTTCAACAAATATCCTGACATATGAAATACTTAGCTTTTAGAATTTTTCTTATACAGTAATTTGGCTTGCAGTTGAATTTATTCTAACGCAAACGCCAAATACTGTTTATTACTTCACACATGCTATTTATTTATTTACAGATAAATAGTACTGACACAATTGGTGCAGAGTTAAATCTTTTTGCAGGCGCAGAATCAGGAAACTCAAACTGTACTGGTAACAAGTAGATTATTATTATCTTTTGTTTCCCACTAATTTTTGTACTATACTCCATTATTTTCAAAAATCTTTTCAAATCTCTTTTTCAAAAATCAAATCTCTCTTTTTCCCAACACTATCTCCACTTTCTTTCAAATCTCATTTCCACTCAAATTTTTTCCTTTTGTACGGAATCACATCATTCCCCAACGTCTCTATCCTTCTTTCCATTCTATAAATACCTCTCATTTTCTTCCATAAAATCTCACATCAAATTCCAACTCATCTTTCAAATTCCTATCTCATATCTATTTTTTCTTCTTCCCTGACAAGAATGGCAAAGTGGATAGAGACACTACTTCTTACAGTCATCACCATTGCTACGGTGATCATGACTTTCTTCTGCCTGCATAGTCCTGAAGAGTGTGGACTTGCAATGGTTATGCTCCCAATCATCTACATGTTATTGTTCATAGCATGGGTCATTAATCGTCATTCTTAAAATTTGCCGTATTTCTTATCTCTTAAATGTACCGTTCATTCGTCGTACTGTTCAATATAGTATGTGATATTTGTACTGTCAGTATTAAATGTTGTACTATTTGTCATAATATTGCTTAATTACTAAGATAATATTTTGTGTGTTTTCTGCCAGTCAAATATTCCTATTTCTGTGCATTAAATGATTTTCAGGGTTATTATCGGTAATTTTGCCCGCATGCCGTAAATATTAGTTATTTATTATGTCTGTACAAGTCATGTAAATAAACTTTCATTTTTTTTCATAAAACAAAAACAACAAAAAAGAAAATTAACTTTGACTGTTGACTTTTCACTTTTAACTGCTGTTTCAATACCTGAACAGTCAGTTGACAGCCAAACCACTGGCAGTACAATTCTCAGTGTTTTGTACCATCAATCAAATCAATCTTTCACAATTCAAAATTCCAAGATTTTTGTTCAAGAAGTCTTCTGAATATCACGCGATTAGCAGAGACTCAACACTGCACAAAAATCAGGTACGCTTAACTGTCTCCTACATAAACAGTCCCTGACTAGGGTTTTCTTGTTTTTACCGGAGAAACAAGTTTTTGAGAGCTAAAATGGATTTCATATACATCCATATATCTCAAAGTACCATCAGACAAATTTTCAAACTTCAATTCACTCAGACGCACCGTCAGCAGCTCAAACAGTCAACAGACGACCCATTTGACCAAAAAAGTCAACAGACAGTCAAAAATGAAATTTTTTGTCAAAGTCCATATTTTGTCAAAGGATTCATCATTTGATCATTGGATGATCATAATTGATCAAGGAAAGATCAAAAATCAACTAAACCCTAAGATTCAAAATTAGGGTTTTCACCTGAAAAGTCAACTCAACTTTGACTGATCATAACTCTCTCATCCTTCATCCAAAAAATTCAAACCAAAGCTCATTTTGAAGGAAATTCAATTATCTTTCAAATGCAATTGATCCCATGGTCATTGCATTCACCATTTGAAAAATATGGCCAAAGACATTACAGGTCATTTTCAAAGTCAACAAAAAGACACTTTTTTCAAAAGGACACACAAGGAGCTTCAAAAATCATTTTGACATGAGACCAAAGACATTGGTTAGAGGACTCTTTGAGGTTTCTAAAAAGTGCAAGATCTCCTTCATATGACAAAAATTGAGGGATTTACACCTTGTTGAAGTTGGCTAAATTTTGGAAAATGCATGAAACTAACATTGTTCAAAATGGTATTTTTTCCAAATGTGGCCAAGTTTTCAGCATTCAAACATCATTTCCATGTTACTATGGGCCTCCCACGACCAAGACCAAGCCCATACCTTTTTTTATCCATTTTTGCATGATTTTATCTTACTTTAAGATTAAAATTAAAAGGAAAATGCATGGATAAATGGTAGCTTACAAATCAAGCATGACTCACCCCAAAGAATCTTCATCTTTCTGCAGAGAAGTAAAGGGGAGGGCAAGTGCATTGAAGGCAAGGTGACTTGGTCAAGAATTCAAGCTTTTTTAATATTAAAGAATGCAAAGTTTCAACAAAGGCAACTAGCTGCAAGTTAGCTTCAATTCTAAGCACACATAGCTTATAAATAAGCTATCATAGTTCAGTAACAAAGGAGACACGAGTTCAGAAGCATCCATAATCATATTGCATACTTGTAACCACTTGTAATTTTCAAAGAAACTTGAAATTCGAATTTTAAGTTTCAGTCCATTTCAATATAAAATAAACATTCAAACATCATCTCTGAGCTAGACTGAAACAATTCCAATCATTTCCAAGTCCTAAACTTCATTGAATCAAGCTATATAAGCCACGGTTTGTTCAAACTAAAACCAACATATATCTCATAACTCACACATATTTAACAAGATGTAGATGCATAATTGTGTTTGGTTTGAAGTTCTGGTCGTTTCTGGAGCTTCAATTGGATTTTAATGGCCGTTTGTAGCATATACCATTTTAGGGTTCTTCAACTCAAAATTAGGGCTTTCTGAAATAGGCAAAATTAGAGGTTCTAATTAGCACCATTGAATTCGCATGGATTAAACGAATCAAACTGATAGGTCGCGCCAAATTTATTTATGCGTTTACCCCTATTCGCTATTTTGCAGGTTTAAGGTTCATCAACTACAGCGCTTGTTTCATAAAAGCGCTGTAAAAACCCCTGGCTGAAGGTTGAAGACGATGAGGTGTCTCCCCCTCATTGGTTCAGAAGCGCGCGCGTTTTTTTTTAAATTCTCTCTGATTCTGTGCTTTGCAGGTGTATCTTCTACCACGTGCCTCAATTTCTGGACCCTCTGATTTCATTTAATGAATCATCCAATGATCCAGATCACGCGTGCACACCATGCTCCCTCACAAATTACCACACAGGATCAGTATCCTTTTATTTTCTATTTTATTTTCTATTTTATTTTAATTTCTTTGTTAAATTAATTAAAAATATTTTTAAAAATCCAAAAAATACACAAAAAATATTTTTAGACTTCTAAAATAATATATTATTTTCTGAAATAAAAATATTTTATTTTTCTTCAAAATTCCAATATTTTGCATAATTAATTAGTATATATTTATATATTTGCTTTTTAATTATTCTAATCAATCAAAAAATCATAAAAAAAATTGTTCTTTATATAAAATATTGTTTATATATTATAAACTATTTTTGTACATATTTTGAATAATTTTCTTTTTAAGTTTTTAATTATTTGTATAATTATTTGCATAATTATGTTTTAATTAACTCAAATCAATTTCAAAAAAACCAAAAAAATTAGTTTTGTTTTAAAATCAATTGACAAATATTTTGTACATATTTTTTAACTTATTTCTAGGTTTAAATCTATTTTCATCTTTTTTCTTCATTTTAATTTAATTAATTATGCATTAATTATAATTAAAATAAATCATAAAAAATCCAAAAACATGCCTTTTATTTTTCTTGCAATTTAAATTCCTAGATAAATGTATAGGATGTCAAATTCATGTAAATAGGCTAGTTTACATTTCCCGCACAATCGATGTAATAGCGTAGATTTACTTTCCGCACTTTACATTTCCGCATTTTAATTTCCAGCACATATAAACTGCGTGTATGTCAAAGATAAAATTGAACCGTTAGATCACTAACTTCAAAGATAAATATCTGAATCCAATCACACTCACACTTGCACCTCTTCAGGTAATCCCTTCTCATTCTTTTAAAATCAAAGTCAAATTCTACTGTTTTGAGTACAAAATCGAACCTTGCTTTTATATCCGGTGAAAGGATAGATTTTTAAAGGAAATAGGATAAAGACCTTATAACTCAGGGTAGACCTCCTAGTTTGCTTGCTCAAATCAAAACAAACAAAAATTCTCATACACTGTTGTTTTTCAAAACAAAAAGACAATACTTTGTATACATCCAAACACGGGTTATTACAAAGTTAACGTTCTTTTCAAAATATCTTTCGAAAGATAAACAAGCATTTTGTATACATCCACACACGGATCATTACAAAATTCAAATTACAAAAGTATTTGGGAACCACATATGAGCAATTTCAGAGCAATCAAAAAAATGATCGACAAACAATTGAGCTAAGCAAACTTAAGAGCCCATGGATAACCATGGATACAAAGGGTGCTAACACCTTCCCTTTGTATAACCTACCCCCTTACCCAGAATTTCTTAAAGGTCTTTTTTCTGTGTCTTTTATAAACCTTTCCTTAATTGGATAAAATAAAAGGTCGGTGGCGACTCTGTGATATTTTCAGAAATGCGAAAGCATTAAGCGATAAAAAAGAGTCAGTTCACGTATCTCTACATATCAGAGGTATGGCCCGGAATTAAAAAATCGGAGGTCCACAGAACTGGCGACTCTGCTGGGGAATTACTTTCAAAAACAAAATGTTTTCAAAAGGGGTTACCTTAAGAGAATAGGTTGATGTTTTCAATTGATTGATTTGATTGCTTTATCTTTCAAAGGTTTGCTTGGGTATTTTGCTTGTGTGAAAGATTCTAACCCGAATCTCGAGATACCTTAAGTATATGACATTAGACCAAGGAAACTGTACGGCATGTACCGATACAGTTGATCTGGTAGTCATCGTTGGTGTGACACTTTGGTTTATACTGATGTCCCTTGAAAACGATCAAGGAGTATATTAGGCTTCCGAAATGTCATTAAACACTAATTTGTCTTAGAACCTTTTTAGTTGAACTTGACTTGTGGCCTTTTAAGTGGCTAGCTTTGAAATTGATCGAAGTTAGTTATCCTCGAGGAATATTTTGATCGGCCGCTCGAGCGCCGTATTGAGATGTTACTTCCAAGGATCATAGAACCCGAATACTATTCTAGGACAGGTTTTAACCAACTCAACTTCAGTGGGGAGGGTATCACCTATCAGCTCCATGCAAGCCTTTAAACCTAAGGCTATTGTTTGACTTGTTTTTGTGTGCCACATGTTTGCATCATAAGCATATCATTTTTGCACCAAACACTTCAAGGATCAAAGAGTTTACCTTTGTTTTTTGCAGGTAATGGCTCCCGCCACCAAAGATTACATCCGAATCAACATCTCAATGATACCATCTGAGCTAAAAGACTTGGTATCAGAATTCCCCAGGAATGTTCAATTCACTGAAAAGCATGGTCACCTACCCCATTTGGTTACCTCAAAATTTGAAGAAGACATGATACGGGTCCTGTTCCAGTTCTTTGACCCTGAACATCATTGCTTTACCTTTCCTGATTACCAGTTGGTACCCACTTTGGAAGAATTCTCTGAACTAATGGGATTGCCTGTTCGAAATCAATTACCTTTCAATGGTTTAGAAAGGATTCCAAAGCCTGAAGTCATTGCTGCTGCTTTACATCTGCGGAAATCAGAAATCAAGTCCAATTGGGAAACAAAGAGTGGAGTTGAGGGTTTGCTTGCCAAATTCTTGTTTGAAAAGGCTCGACTACTGCTAGAAAACAAAAGTTATCCAGCTTTTGAGGAAGTTATGGCACTTTTGATCTATGGGTTGGTTTTATTCCCTAATCCCGACCAGTTCATAAGTGTACACATCATCAACCTTTTCCTAATCCGTAACCCGGTACCAACCTTGCTGGGAGACATTCTACATTCTCTACACACTCGTACCATGAGGAAACGAGGAACTCTCATGTGCTGTATACCACTACTGGCTAGGTGGTTTACATTTCATCTTCCCCGATCAGTGTTGAGAAATGAACAAAGAATGCAATGGTCTCACAGGATTATGTCTTTGTCTCATTCAGATATCCGGTGGAACAACTTCTTTCAAAGAGACATTACTATCATTGATCATTGTGGAGAGTACCCTAATGTGCCACTCCTTGGCATCAAAGGAGGCATCACTTACAATCCCTCTTTAGCTCTACGCCAATTCGGATATGCAAGGAGCAACGGTCCTCATGACATGATTATCCATGGCATTGTGTTTGATTACGAGAATGATTCTCATAGACACCGACGAAGGTTCATACATACATGGGGCAGTGTCTATAGAATAGAAAGCAACACTCTGGGGCAATGGAATTCTATTCCTATGGAACCCTACCTCAGATGGGTCCGCACTCATGCTCAGAAACTCCTTATGCCATATCCTGCTGTTCTACCTGTGACTATTGAACCAGAGGTCGAAGGATATGAACCTCAAGTTATTCTACACCCGGATATGCCAACTGACCTAGAAGAGTTACAAAAATCTTGGGTTCAACTCAAAGAGGAAAGAGACACCTTCAAATCATACTGTCAAGACTATGAGAGAAGGATATTGGAGCTCACTGGACAGCTTCAAGAAGAAAAGCAGATCAACACATTCCTAGGGGCAAAGAGAAAGCGTCCACGGGAGACCTGAAGGATCATTCATTTCTTTTATTTCTGTCTTGTAAGCCCAAATGAGGCAAAGAAAAAAAGAAGCAAAAAAAGAAGCAAAAAAAAAAGAAGAAAAGAAAAAAGAAATAAATTGATTAACTAACGTTTGTTTCTTCTTTAACAAATCTAAACTCTAAGATCCTTGAAACATTGCACACACATTTCACTTCATGCATTGCATATACATTTCATACATTGCATTCATATACATTGCATTTGCATTTCATACATTGCATACACATGGCATCCAGTCATACACATTTCATAACAGGTTCACATGACAGATTTCTCATCTTCTCGCTATTTATTTCAGTCAGAAGAGATGGAATCTGAAATGAGTATCAAGAATCTCGAAGCGCAGAATGCCCAAGT